>NC_142806.1:5071560-5281560 GCF_049724085.1 Artemia sp. Qi Xiang Cuo
AATTGGGTGGAGGGGTAAAGTTGAATCTCAGCTATCCAATGATAGAGATTGGTGGTGACAACCTTCTGCTAGTGACTATTGGGCACAAATAAAGATCTGCTATCCCTAATTTCAGTCACCGTCCATTTACTGGCAGGGTTGCCACTCCTAACGATTTATCACGATTTCTAGTAATTTTTATATTGCCTAAAATTCAAAAATCACTAAATCAACCAAAAAATCCCTAAAATGAAGTGATTTTCTTTTTTCACCGGGTGGCCACCCGGTGAAAATATCCGGAAATATCCTCTAGACAATTCAATCTCGGTCAAAATTTACCCCGGATAATTACCCTTAACAACTCCACGCTTAAAACTGAGACAGAAAAGAGAAAGCAAGACATCTAAAAAGAATTTTTTATAAAAAATCTGACAAATTCCCCCAGCATAATTTCACCTGACAAGTTCACCCCCTGGAAAAGTCCCTCCCTATAGAAACTTCCCCCTTTGAAAAACCCCAAGCAAAAAAATTGCCCCCCCCCCTCCCATTCGAAAATGTATACATACTTCACAATAACAAATACTATGTGTAAAAAATGGGCAAATCTTATGACTGAAAGACCTTTCCCCTGGGGCTATGGGGGGGTCATTTTATATCCAAAGGCACAGTTATTGGGCCTTTCAACTATGTTGAGCAAAACGGCTATTTCTAAATTTCAATCGGACGACTTTGGGAAAAAACGGGAGGGGGAGCGGGTTTCCCCGGCTCTAGAAATTCAAAAATTAGCAATTTGTTGGTTCTTAAAGACAATTGAACCTCTTTAAATGAACGCTACGCCCTCTTAAGCTGTATAATGTCCTGTTTTTTTGTGTTATCCGCAGATTTTTTAACCAACTTTTTTTTTTTAATTTGGTGCCCGCTGCTATCAAGAAATACATAACTACATATGGAGGTCTTTTCATTAAAAATGATTTTCATGATATTTTTTTTAAGGATTATATGTGTAAGTTTCTATTTAACTAATTAAAACATACATATTTATTTTCACTTTCCTTGTTATTTCAATGTTATGATTATATTTCAAAACAATTTCCCAACAAGTAAACTATCAGGATTTTCCAGGAAATGAGGAAATGCACGTAAAACTACTAATGTATATAACACAAATGCAGAAGAGTTATTTAGAAAAGCAGTTGGTAGGGAGATAACATATATAAGATCTTCAGATTAAGAATCCTAAAACACTAAGGACCTTAGTGCTTGAGTATCCAGAGTCTGAACTCATATTTATTTTTCACCAACACTATACAGTGTAATGCGTGGAGTAACTTGTAGAAAACACATAAAAATAAAAAAATAAAAATAAAACACGCATATCTAAATACAAAATTTTAATTCCTTAGTATTTTTATAATTTATTTAATCTTTATTTTTTTAAATTAAAAAAAATGTATTGAATTTAGTATTCGTTTTTAATATATATAGAACCATGCTTCACACAGAGGAAATTTAGTTCATTTTATTTTTTACAGACTATGCATCTTTTAATTCAGTCTCGAGTTTTTTCCCTACTTCCTCGTATTTTGCCACTCCCTTCCTTAAATTGCGCTAAAAGAGAATTCAAGTTTCAGTTGTTCAAAACATGAAAAGAAATTTGATTATTGTTTGGGGATTCTAAGCAACTACTTAAAATACGAAAACTTTCTATCAAAATTAACGTTTCTCTCATTAACAAAAAGTTACAAATAAATTCCAAATTGGGATTTCTAAAACCAGAAATTATTGTAGAAGTAACTCTTTGCACAATATTCAATATTTAACTCAATCTTAAGTTTTTGCCCCCCACTAATAGTGCTAAGGTGCCAATCACTTCTTCCCATTAATTCAAAAGTAGATGGCGCTAAACTAAAATCCTGTAAATTATAGTAAAATTTTGTAAAATTCGTATATTCTGTTGCGAAAATGAGAAGAAGTTTGATTGCTATTTGTAGATTCTGGAAAACCAGTTAAAATGTTAGAATTATCTATCAAAATTGACATTCAAGTACAAAGTAAAAAGATGCAAAGAAAATCCTGTTGGGATTTGCAGAACTATAAACTACGCAAACTATAAACACTTTTATGCTACGCAGAACTGTAAACAAATTTTTTTTTTTACAGAATATACAACATTTACCCTTGGTTCACACTTTTGTATCGTTTTTGCTTCATCTGTCAAATTTCATCCGTTTTTTTGCACTTTGTTTATGCATTATAATAGTTCAGATGTTTCGTCGAAATATTTTTACTAAACCATTTAAAGCGTTAACATTATTTTGAATTGAAACCTTTTTTAAACCACACAGTGGAAGTAACTGAGAAACTAGTCATATTCATCAGAAGTTATCTATATGACAAAGGACATAAGAGCCATTAAAAAAAAAATTTTAATCTTCAAGGACTTTTTCAGGGAAATGAACATACTGTAGAAGATAAGAATTATATTGATAATTAAGCATAGCTAGCCTAGACTATGGGCCAGCCGTTTGAATATTTTTTCTTGGCTTCCAGAACTAGGCTTAGCCTATTCCTATGTCTAGACTGTCTAATGTGTCATACTAGTTTTTGCGCTTCAACGGTTGTAATAAGCCGTTTCTGTGTGACCTTTTTTGTGAATTTCCTGCATCAATTATCCGTGAGCTGTTTTGCGTTAAAATAAAAATATGTATCTGTTTGAACCAACGGTAAATTCAACCTTAAGCCTTAAGTTTTTTTCTATTAAGGTGTCAATCTCTTATTCAGATAATTTAAAATAGATAGCAGTAAAGTATTTGAGATCCAGTTTTAAAAAGGGTATGAATGACTTTGATAGAACCAGTTAAAATGCCAGAATTTTTGACAAAAATTGACATCTTCATCATTTGAAAACCACCTTTTTTTCACCTTTGACATTTGCAAAAAACGTCATTTCTGTCAACCTTAATCTCATGCCATTAATCAACCAACCATTAATCAACCTTAATCGTCTTCCTTAATCTCATGCCAATCTGAGGGGCTTTTTTGGCCTATATTACAGCAATAAGGGTTGACAATCTCCACGTCATTGTAAGTCTATTCAGTATAGCCTGAAAACTTATATTAATGTATTTAACTACACTAAAGGGGGAGGGGAGTACCCCCTATATAAAACGATAGGGAAATTTTGGAGAACTCCCTTAAAACTGTAAGAACGATGATCCCAAAGTTGTTTCGCTATTTCAGATCTCCCCTCCTGATAAATATGTCATGGGTGCACTTTTTAGTGAATGAAAATCATTCAGGGATAATCGAAGCATCATTTTATAAATATCAAAATAGAATTTAGAAGACAAGGATTGGGAGAGCGGTCGCAGCCTTTCTCGTATTTAAGAGAGCCTTGGAACAAACAGTTCGGGGTAAAATTTTTTAACAAAATAGAGACTCCTGTCAATAGATACCAGAACTCCCAAAAAAGGATCCCACAAAAAGGAGTACGATCTTGATGAAAATTATTGATTGAAATTGAACAACTATCACATCCTTAAAGCTATTACCTACAAAATTACGGAATTCCATAGTTTACCAGAGAATGATGAAAAAGCAAGAGTGTTTTTAATCGGGAGTGACAATCAAACCAGTAGTCGTAGATTATCGAAAGAGGGATCTTTTGAATAAAAAATTTTAATCTCGTTACCTTATTAAGTTACCAAAGTGCGATCAAGGCCAAGTGATTTTCACCATAGTAGAAAAAACAAGATTTAGTTAAGTGCTGTATATTCCGTAAGAGAAAAACAGAAAAACTTCAACCTGATTTGGGGTTTTGGCAATAACAATAAGGGGTTTACCAATATTTTTTTGGTTTAGAGAAAAAAAGTTAACTTTTAGGATAATCCTGGTATTCTAAGTGGTTTTTTAAACTCTCCAAAAAAGGATGTAGTCTTTTCTTTACTTTTTGGACTACTGAATCTCAAAAATTGTAATGGAATCTATTTTAGTGCAATCTGTTGAAGTATTAAATGATGTATATTCTGAAAAAAAAACTTTTACTTGATTTATGGCTCTGGCAGTACTAATATGGAATTCCTCTGTATTCTTTGTTCAGGGAATTCAGGGTATTTACAGTCCTGACTGATTTTCAGTTTATCTGCTGATAAGAATGGGACAGTGACAGTCTCTCTACAAATTCTAAGCCAAGACAAGGTCATCTTCAAAGTAAACTATGGGTAAAGCTCAAGGTGTATTAAATTATGTATATTCTGAAAAAAAACTTCTACTTGATTTATGGCTCTGGCAGTACTAATATGGAATTCCTCTGTATTCTTTGTTCAGGGAAAAAATGTCAATTTTGAATAGAAAATTCTTGTGTTTTTGGCACATCCAAATAGTGATCAAATTTTGTTCCCTGTTTATGACAACTAGAAATACAAAATTTTAGTTTCTTTTGATTAATGTGATCCAAAAACTTAAGATTGAATTTGGCATAAAAAAGTAGTTCTGCTTGATGCTTCATTTTGGTACATACAAAGAATATTCTTCGTTTTTTGGAGCAGTGAAGACGTTAAAAATAGAATAGCCAAGGCTCAGGGTGTTTTTTTCACAGTTGAAACAAGTTTGGAAGTATAGGAAGTTAAGTCTGCGAACCAAAACCAACATTAGAATGTTGGAAGCTACAGTGATGACAATTGCCAAATATGGTTCTGAAGCGCAGGCACTCCGGAAAACGGGCGAAGATTTGCTTGATGTTTTCCAGAGATTTTGCCTACGGATTGTTCTGGGTACTCGACTGACTGACGGTATTTCAAACAGTAGGCTGCACGATGTATGGTTCAATCCCGCTTTCCAGGGCTATAATGAGAGAAAGGTTGAGATAGCTAAGGCACGGTCTGCGGATAAAGAATGACAGTTTGCTAAAGTTTGTCCTTTTTGACAAACTGGGTAGGGCTAAAGAGAAAGCAGGTCATTCGCGGTTGGGTGGGAGGATGTCATAAAGAAAGATTTAAGCGAAATAGGAACTTCCTGGGAGGGTGTAAAGAGAAAGACTTTGAATAGATTGGGATGGATGAAGAAATACGAGGTGTGGGGAGTATCCACACTTCGATCACTCTCAATCTTAAAAAAGACACTAGAACTTCTGATTACCAAGCCAATGAGCCCCCTCCGAAGTTGATACGATCCCCCTTTCTATATAAACCTTATTTGCCCCATGGAATAACTTACAAACCTGGCCCTAAAGGATGTGGGGGGAGGGCGGGTCATCTTCAAAGGCATAATTTCCAGACTTTTCAATTACGTTGAACAAAATGGCAATCTAAAAATTTTGATTGGATGTGTTTGGGGAAATGGTGGGCCTGGGAGAAGGGGTTAGTTGCCCTCCAATCACTTTCCAATAGTAAAAGGGCACTTGCCCTTTCAGTTTCCAATCAAATGAGCTCTTTTCAAAGTTTCTACGACAACAAATGGCCATTTAAAAATTTCTATAAGACGCATTTCGGGAAAATATGAGGTGTAAGGGGGGGGGAGTGTTCACCTTCCGAATTCTCTAAATCTTAAAAGACCCCTAAACTTCTGATTACCAGTCCAATGAGCCCCCTCCGAAGTTTATACGATCACTTTTTCTATATATACCTTATATGCCCACAGAAAATAACTTACAACCCTTGCCCTGAGGGATCTGAGGGGTGGGGTCATCCTCTAAGACATAATTTCCGGACCTTTCATTTACGTTGAACAAAATTGCTGTCTCCAAATTTTGATTGGATGTGTCTGGATAAATGGTGGGCGTGGAAGGGGGGTTAGTTGCCCTCCAATCACTTTCGATTATTAAAATGGGCACTAGCCCTTTAAATTTCCAATCGAAAGAGCCTTTTTCGAAGTTTGTATGACAATAAATGGCAATCTCAAATTTTCTATCAGACACATTTCGGGAAAATATGAGGTGTGTGTATGTGGGGGGGGGGCGGGTATCCACCATCCCAGCACTCTGAATCTTAAAAAGGGCACTAAAACTTCCGATTAGGAGTTTATACGACTACCCTTCCTATATAAACCTTATATGCCCCCAGGGCATAACTTATAACCATTGCCCTAAGGGCTGTAGGGGAATTGTCATCCTCAAATACAAATTTTTCGGACCTTTCAACTACGTTGAACAAAACGTCTATCTCAAAATTTTGATTGGATGGTTTTTGGGAAATGGTGGGCGTGGGAGGGGGGTTAGCTGCCCTCCAATCCCTTTCGACTATTAAAAAGCGCACTATCCGTTTCAATTTCCAATCAAATGAGCCCTTTTCAAAGTTTCTATGGCAACTCCTCCGATACAAAGTGCCCTAGTCTACCCCCCCCCCGGAAAAAAATTAATTAAATAATACATTTTGCCCACGTCACTCTTTACTTAGGCAGCGCTATTGTGCTGCCTATGATTGTTAAGAATCTCAAAAAGGCAGACAAATTTCTCTCCGCGATTTTGACAACTGGATCTCTCAAATTCCCTAAGAACTCAAAAATTTTTTTTTAATCTTAACACACTCCAAAGCCAAAATCTAGTGAAAGTTGAATGACTCACAAACATGGGCGCCCATAGGCTGAATTTTAGGGGGGGGGGACTTACCTGGTCTAATTGGCATTTTCAATGTTTTATTATTGAAATCTCGAGACAAAATATCATAGGCAGTGCGACAGCGCTACCTAATCAAAGAGCGATGTGGGCACAATGTGTTATTTATTTTTTAGGCCAGGGCATCTCATAGAAAGTTATGTCAAAGAAACTCCAAAAAGAGCTCATGGAGGGCAGCCCGCTCCCCCCCCTCCCCTACATCAATCACTTCCCCGAACACTTCCAATCAAAATTCCGAGATTGTTATTTTGTTTGACGTAGTTTAAAAGCCCAGATATTAAGTCTTTGAGGATGAGACCCTCCCCTCCCCTCCGCAGTCCTCAGGGCAAAAGTTGTAAATTATGCCACGAGGCCATATGCGATTGTTTTACGGAAACAGTGGGCGTATAAACTTCGGAGGGGACTCATTGCATTGTAAATTGGAAGTGTAAGTGCCATTTATAAGGGTCAAATTTATGACTGGGAAGACATGAGACAACTATTTTGGTCAGCATAGTAGAACGGTCCAGCAACTATGTCTGTAGGGATATTGGGCATCTCCATTCTCCACAACTATGCAATTGGCCCAATTATACTATATTAATTAAAACAAAACTTTCCGAAAAAATAAGTTTTTCAAAGAAACGCGAAGGCCATTTTGAACTTAAGCTCAGCAGATACAAATACCTTTTAAAATTCAAACTCAAAACGACCAGAAATTACTATTAAAGAATAAATGAAACCCAAAACGAACAGAAATTAAATAAACAATCATAGCAAAAACATACAACAAGTAATGATATAAATGAATAGATAGATCTTAAAGCGAGTAATGCTTAGATTGAATATGAAAATCAAGCTTGAAACGAACAAAAATCACCACAAACAAGAGTTTGGGTAGGACCTCCTTCTCTCACTGTAAAAGTCTAAAACCTACTGCGTCATTGGCGCTTTACTGAAAACTATATGTGTCATGAACAGTCTTGGAAAGTATAAACAACATCAAGTTGAATATTTGATGTATAATGATGAAAGATCCATCAGATTGTTGAAAGATCCATCAGTTCAAGAATTTATTACACTGTAATTTTATTTTTATTTTCAATGCTGTAAGAACTGGAAAAGAAAATATTTGTAATATAATTCGTTTTTAGTCAAGCGCCAATGACGAAGTAGGCTTTTGGTTTTTATTTACAGTTAGGAAAGGAGGCAGTATCCAAACACTTGTTTGTAGTGAAACTATATTCGTCTTTAAGAACTTTAAAAAGAGCTAATAAATTAAACTGAATATTTGATGTATAATGATATTAATTTCTGAAAGCTCATCAGTTCAAAATGTTACTATAACTTTAATGTTTATTTTCAATATTAAGTACAAAAGAATATATTTGTCATAAAATTGGTTTTCAGTAAAGCTGAAAACCTTTACTGAAATGCTGAAATTGGTTTTTTCATTCGTAGATGAAAAAAAATTTCATCTACGAATAAAAAAATAAATTTCTCTACTTAAATTTTCCCACTATGAAAATTTATATGACATAAAATAAAATATAGACATAAAATATTTTATGCGAGTCTTTAAAAACCTTGTCAAGAAGCAGTGCTGACAAAGGATGATTTAGATTCACAGACCTGCTATATTTTGATGCAAACCTGTCTTGGCACCTTTGTTCTAAACTGCTAATCAAGTTTCCAAAACATTTGGTTTCGAGGTTTGTCTTCAAAGGCCCAAAAAGCACAAACTAAAAAAAAGAAAGAATAAAGTAGTGCTTTAAAAATAGTCCACAAATTGAATATGCACATTTGTCCTAGCACCTTGTGTTTTCAGCTGCTAACCAAGATACGAAAACTGCTGGTTTTGAGGCTTGTATTCAGAGTCTCAAAAAACACAAAATAAGCAAAGAAGAAAAAAGTAGTGCGTAAAAGTTCAAACATAAACATTCTGTTGGTTGCCAAAGACAACTTCACAACAAATTGCTTCACAACAAGTGAAGCAATATCAGTAGAAAGGGGAGTCCGACTCCCACGAGAACACCCCTGCTGCCATCTACAATTTAGTCTAATACTGACAGTTTCCGAGAATTTGATTGCATAATCGATTGGGAATTTGGAACACCTGTGCTGTCAGTCATTAATCAAATTGTGTCCGGGCAAAGTTTATTAATTTCTGACAGGTGCTGTCAATCATTAATTAAATTGTTTCCAGGCGAAGTCTATTAATGTCTTTGATGTATTTACAAAGAGAATTGTTTCCGAGCGAATTTCTATTAATGTCTTTGGAGTTCTTCCATGAAAATTGTTTCCGGGCGAATGTTTTGATCTTAGCGATGAATAGATTAACGCAGGAAAGAGGTTCCTAGTAATTTGAAATGTGACAGCGCAGGGATGCCAAAAATAAAAGGAACACGCTGAAATTACGATTTGGGATTATTTGGGCGAAACCGTTTTAGACATTTTAGGGAATTATTTTGGCGAAACAGTTAGAGACATTTTAAAAGATAATTTTAAAAGATGTTTTAGAAGAGGATTTGAGGGTGAAACTCTGTGGTCGTTATAATACACAAGTTGTATTTGAACAGTGTTGTGAGATCCTCTACCCCAACCCCAAAGGGCTCCGATCCCCCCACCTCAACCCTGAAGGAAGCCCCCGGTCCTCAAAGGTCCCCCGGCCTCCCAAAGGGCCCCCCGGCGTCCCAAAGGCCCCTGAACCCTCATTTTTAATACCTTTTTAAGGCTTTATTATATCTTTTCAGAACAAGTTATTTTCTTAATGTCCATCCTAAACCCATTTTACAAGTTGAAGTACCAATCCTTTTCACCCACAACTTTACTATACTGCTTTTTTGAATGCTCCAACACCAAGCAATACTTTTCAAAGGCATTTCAGAACAAGTTCTTTTCTTAATGTCCCTCCTCAACCCATTTTATAAGTCAAAGCATCCATCCTTTTCACCCACAACTTTACTTTACAGCTTTTTGAATGCTCCAACACCAAGTAATACTTTTCAAAAGACATTTCAGAACAATTTCCTTTCATAATAACCCTTCAAAACCCATTTTACAAGTTGGAGGACCCATCCTTTACACCCACAATTATACTTTACAGCTTTTTGAATACCCCAACACCAAGAAATACTTTTCAAAAGGCATTTCAGAGCAAGTTCTTATCTTAATGTCCCTTCTAAACCCATTTTCCAACTTGAAGCATCCATCCTTTTCACCCACAACTTTATTTTATAGCTTTTTGAATGCTCCAACACCAAGAAATACTTTTCAAAAGACATTTCAGAGCCATTTCTTTTCTTAATGTCATTCCTAAACCCATTTTACAAGTTGAAGCATCCATCCATTTCACCCATAACTTTACTTTACAGCTTTTTGGATACCTCAAAACCAAAAAATACTTTTCAAAAGGCAATTCAGAACAAGTTCCTTTTTTAATCTCCTTTCTAAACCCATTTTACAAATTGAAGCACCCTTCCTTTTCACCCAAAACTTTATTTTAAAGCTTTTTAAATGCTTCAACACCAGGTAATACTTTTCAAATGGCATTTGAAGTAGCTATCCTTTTCACCCACAACTTTACTATACTGCTTTTTTGAATGCTCCACACCAAGAAATACTTTTCAAAAGACATTTCAGAGCAAGTTCCTTTCTTAATGTCCCTCCTAAACCCATTTTACGAGTTGAAGCAACCTTCCTTTTCACCCACAACTTTACTTTACAGCTTTTTGGATACCTCAACACCAAGAAATACTTTTCAAAAGACATTTCAGAGCAAGTTCCTTTCTTAATGTCCCTCCTAAACCCCTTTTACAAGTTGAAGCATCCTTCCTTTCACCCACAACTTTACTTTACTGCTTTTTGAATACCTCAACACCATGAAGTACTTTTCAAAGGGCATTTCAAAGACAGTTCCTTTCTTAATATGCTTACTAAATCCAATTTCAAGTTTTAATCATCCTTACCTTTCACCCAAAACTTTAATTTACAGCCTTTTAGAAACATCAACACCAAGAACTAATTTTCAAAAGGCATTTCAGAGCAAGTTCCTTTCTTAATGTCCATTCTAAGCCCATTTTCCAACTTGAAGCATCCTTCCTTTTCATCCACAACTTTACTTTACAGCTTTTTGGATACCTCAACACCAAGAAATACTTTTCAAAAAACATTTCAGAGCAAGTTTCTTTCTTAATGTCCCTCCTAAGCCCATTTTACAAGTTGAAGCATCCTTCCTTCTTACTCAAACCTTTACTTTACAGCTTTTTGGATACCTCAACACCCAAGAAATACTTTTAGAAGGAAATTTCAGAACCAGTCCCTTTCTTAATGTCTATTCCAAACCCATTTTCCAACTTGAAGCATCCATCCTTTTCACCCAACACTTTACTTTACAGCTTTTTGGATACCTCAACACCAAGAAATACTTTTCAAAAGGCATTTCAGAGCAAGTTTCTTTCTTAATGTCCCTCCTAAACCCAGTTTACAACTTGAAGCATCAATCCTTTTCACCCACAACTTTACTTTCCAGCTTTTTGGATACCACAACACCAAGCAATACTTTTCAAAAGGCATATCAGAGCAAGTATCTATCTTAATGTCACTCCTAAACCAATTTTACAAGTTGAAACATCCATCCTTTTCACTCACAACTTTACTTTACAGCTTTTTGGATGCCTCAACACCAAGAAATATCATTCAAAAGGCATTTCAGAGCAACTTCTTTTCTTAGTGTCCCTTCTAAACCCATTTTCCAACTTGACGTACCCATCCTTTTCACCCACAACTTTACTTTACAACTTTTTGGATACCTCAACACCAAGCAATACTATTCAAAAGGCATTTCAGAGCAAGTTCCTTTCTTAAAGTCCCTCCTAGACCCATTTTACAAGTTGAAGCATCCATCCTTTTCACCCACAACTTTACTTTACAGCTTTTTGGTTCTTTAGAATGCGCCAATACCATGCAATACTTTTCAAAGGCATTTCAGAACAAGTTCTTTTCATAATGTCCAGACTAAAACCATTTTACAAGTTGAAGTACCCATCCTTTTCACCCACAACTTTACTTTACAGCTTTTTGAATTCTCCAAGATCAAGCAATACTTTTCAAATACATTTCAGAACAAGTTATTTTCTTATTGAACGTCCAAAGCCCATTTTACAAATTGAAGTACCAATCCTTTTCACCCAAAACTTTACTTTACAGCTTTTTGAATGCTCCAACACCAAGCAATACTTTTCAAAGGGCATTTCAGAACAAGTTCTTTTCTTAATGTCCTTCCTAAACCCATTTTACCAGTTGAAGTAACCATCCTTTACAACCAACACCAAGCAATAATTTTCAAAAGGCATTTCACAACAAGTTCCTTTCTTAATGTCCCTCCTAAACCCATTTTACAAGTTGAAGTACTCATCCTTTTCACCACAACTTTACAACTTTTTTTCTTAATGTCCCTCCTAAACCCATTTTACAAGTTGAAGTACCCAACTTTTTCACCCAGAACTATACTTCACAGCTTCTTGAATGCCCACAACACCAAGCAATACTTTTCAAAAGGCATTTCAGAACAAGTTCTTTTCTTAATGTCCCTTCTAAACCCATTTTACAAGTTGAAGTTCCCAACCTTTTCACCCGCAACTATACTTTACAGCTTTTTGGATACCTCAACACCAAGAAATACTTTTCAAAAGACATTTCAGAGCAAGTTCCTTTCTTAATGTCCCTCCTAAACCCATTTTACAAATTGAAGCATCCTTCTTTTTCACCCACAACTTTACTTTACAGCTTTTTGGATACCCCAACACCAAGAAATACCTTTCAAAAGGCATTTCAGAGCAACATCTTTTCTTATTGTCCCTTTTAAACCCATTTTCCAGCTTGAAGCATCCTTCCTTTTCACCCACAACTTTACTTTACAGCTTTTTGGATACCTCAAGATCAAGAAATACCTTTCAAAAGACATTTCAGAGCAAGTTCCTTTCTCAATGTCCCTTCTAAACCCATTTTACAAATTAAAGTAACAATCCTTTTCACCCCCAACTTTACTTTACAGCCTTTTGAATGCGCCAACACCAGGCAATACTTTTCAAAGACATTTCAGAACAAGTTCTTTTCATAATATCCCTCCTAAACCCATTTTACAAATTGAAGTACCAATCCTTTTCACCTACAACTTTACTTTATAGCCTTTTGAATGCGCCAACACCAAGCAATACTTTTCAAAGGCATTTCAGAACAAGTTCTTTTCTTAGTGTCCATCCTAAACTCATTTTACAAGTTGAAGTACCCATCCTTTTCACCCACAACTTTACTTTACAGCTTTTTGAATGCTCCAACACCAAGAAATACTTTTCAAATGCATTTCAGAACAAGTTATTTTCTTAATTTCCTTCCTAAACCCATTTTACAAGTTGAAGTTCCCAACCTTTTCACCCCCAACTATACTTTACAGCTCTTGAATGACACAACACCAAGCAATACGTACGCGCGCGTACGTAGGCTAACCTAACCTAACTTAACCTAACCTAACATAACTTAATCTAGCCTAACCTAACCTAACTTAACCTAACATAACCTAACCTAACTTAAAGATGGAGAGATGTTTACTAGCTAACCTAACCTAACATAACTTAATCTAGCCTTAACCTAACCTAACTTAAACAGGGAGAGGTGTTTACTAGCTAACCTAATCTAACTTAGCTAACCCAACCTAACCTACCTAACCTGACTTAACCTAACCTAATCTAACCTAACCTAATCTAGTCTAACCTAATCTAACCTAACCTAACCATACTCGCCGGAAAATCCCCTCAGGTCGACTTTGTATTTCTCTCTCATTATGCATGCTTGCGGGTGTAGCAAACGTAGTCTATGGTTGCTCTTACATTGGAAGCGGCTTTCCCAGTGGTACTCCATGGTAGGTTATCGAGACTATCTAGTTTATTGCGTGCGTTAAATGCCGGAGGGGGGCATTCCTGTCGACTTTTGGAGGGTGTTTCCCCATTTTTCGATAATTAGGCAATTTTCTCAAGCTCTTTTCTCAAGCTCATAGCTTTTGACTGACAACACTAACATCAAAACTTAAGCGGTCAGGAATAGAGGCTATTTCCAAAGATTTAGAATAAGAAACAAATTGTCAGGTGTGGGGCTCGAACACACGACCCCGTATTGAGATCAAATCTTAAATCTAGTACCTTAGCCACTCAGCCAGCCCGACATTTAAGCAGTTATTGAACGTATTCATGTTGTCCTTAAGTTTCATTGCCAAAGTTCAAACTAAAACTAACCTTTTTCTTTTCTTTAAGAGAATTCAGAATTGAATTTGAACATTTTGCACTTTTCTAGTTTTTTTATTTAATATATTAAAGGCCCTAACAATTTAGGTTCTGTATAAATCCTTTTACAGAAGTTATTTAGTGAAATCACAAGACATGATGAAAGAAAAAAAAGTACATAAGAAAAAATTGACAGGTGTGGGGTTCGAACCCACGACCCCGTATGGGGACCACATCTTGAGTCTAGTGCCTTAACCACTTAGCCAACCTGACTTGTAAACAATTCCTGATTATATTCATATTGTAATTCAGTTAGCATTCGAATGAAATCAGTAAGGAAAAGAAGGGCCTACTGCTGCACCAACATTATAAATCATATCTTGTCAACGTGCAAAAACTGTTGCCTCTGTAAAAATAATGTGATAATAGGCAGTGAAATTGCTAGAAAAATAAAAAGAGGATTGGCAGACAATGTTAATAATGTAAACTAATGTCTATAACATATTTTTATGTTGTTCCTACATGTTGTTACTTCAAAAAGAATATTTTATGCATTACTTTGTTATATTTCTATTATCTTAGGAAACGTTAGCATGTTAAGCGCTTAGAATGTTTATTAAAAAGCTGGAGATTTTTTTATTTTCTTTGAAAAAAAATTAGAATTGAACTATAACTTTTTTCTTTTCTCTAAGAAAATTCAGAAGAGAACTTTAAAATTTCTTTGTGTCTTTGTGAAATTAAGAACTGAGGTGGAAGATTTTTATTTTTCTCTGAAGAAATTAGAATTGAACTGTAAGTTCTTTAATAAAATTCAGACTTGAGTTAGCTTTTCATGATCAATGTATAACTTTTTCTATCTTCTATGAAAAATGTAGAACAGTAATTTTAAATTTTTCCATCTCTGAGAAAAATCTGAACTGAAGTGGAAAATTTTTATTTTTTCTTGAAAAATAGAATTGAGATAGTGGAATCTTGCATGATGACTAAAACTTGAACTTTTCTTCACTTCGTTGAGAAAATTTAAAATTGAAGTAGAAATTTTTATCTTCCGGGAAAATATTCACAACTATGGTATAGGTTTTTCTATCTTCTACGGAAAAATTTCAAATAGAACTTTAAATTTCCTTGTGTCTTTGTGAAATTAAGAACTATAGTGGAAGATTTTTATTTTCTTTGGAGAAATTAGAATTGAACTGTAAGTTCTTTAATAAAATTCAGAAGATAACTTGAAGTTTCTATCTTCTATGAAAAATTTGGAATAGTATTTTAAATTTTTTCATCTCTTTGAGAAAAATCTGAACTGAAGTGGAAACTTGCAGGATATTATGGCGTGCAAAAAAGTTGTAAAGTAAAGTTGTGGTGAAAAGGATGGGTACCTCAACTTGTAAAATGGGTTTAGGAGGGACATTAAGAAAAGAACTTGTTCTGAAATGTCTTTTCAAAAGTATTGCTTGGTGTTGGGGCATTCAAAAAGCTGTGAAGTATAGTTCTGGGTGAAAAAGTTGGGTGCTTCAACTTGTAAAATGGGTTTAGGAGGGACATTAAGAAAAAAAGTTGTAAAGTAAAGTTGTGGTGAAAAAGATGGGTACTTCAACTTGTAAAATGGTTTTATGAGGGACATTAAGAAAGGAACTTGTTCTGAAATGCCTTTGGAAAAGTATTGCTAGGTGTTGGGGTATTCAAAAACTGTAAAGTAAAGTCGTGGGTGAAAGGGAAGGGTACTTCAACTTGTAAAATGGGTTTAGGAGGGACATTAAGAAAAGACCTTGTTCTGAAACGTCTTTTGAAAAGTATTGCTTGGTGTTGTGGCATTCAAGAGCTGTAAAGTATAGTTTGGGGTGAAAAGAATGGGAACTTCAACTTGTAAAATGGGTTTAGGAAGGATATTAAGAAAATAACTTGTTCTGAAATGCCTTTGAAAAGTATTGCTAGGTGTTGGAGCATTCAAAAAGCTGTAAAGTAAAGTTGTGGGTGAAAAGGATTGGTACTTCAACTGGTAAATTTAGTTTAGGATGGTCACTAAGAAAAGAACTTGTTCTGAAATGCCTTTGAAAAGTATTGCTTGGTGTTGGGCATTCAAAAGGTTGTAAAGTAAATTTGTGTGTGAAAAGGATTGGTACTTCAATTTGTAAAATGGGTTTAGGAGGGATATTATGAAAATAACTTGCTCTGAAATGCCTTTGAAAAGTATTGTCTGGTGTTGGCGCATTCAAAAGACTGTAAAGTAAAGTTGGGGGTGAAAAGGATTGGTAGTTTAGTTTGTAAAATGGGTTTAGAAGGGACATTAAGAAAGGAACTTGCTCTGAAATGCCTTTTGAAAGGTATTTCTTGATGTTGAGGTATCCAAAAGCTGTAAAGTAGAGTTGCGGGTGAAAAGGAAGGATGCTTCAAGTTGGAAAATGGTTTAGGAACGATATTGGGATAAGAAGTCGCTCTGAAATGCCTTTTAAAAGGTATTTTTGGTGTTGTGGTATCCAAAAAGCTGTAAAGTAAAGTTGTGGGTGAAAAAGAAGGATGCTTCAACTTGTAAAATGGGTTTAGAAAGGACATTAAGAAAGGAACTTGCT
Source organism: Artemia sp. Qi Xiang Cuo (assembly GCF_049724085.1). Lineage (NCBI taxonomy): Eukaryota > Metazoa > Arthropoda > Branchiopoda > Anostraca > Artemiidae > Artemia > Artemia sp. Qi Xiang Cuo. Next base: position 5,087,973 of record NC_142806.1, read on the forward strand.
CTGAAATGTCTTTTGAAAAGTATTTCTTGGTGTTGAGGTATCCAAAAAGCTGTAGAGTATAGTTGCGGGTGAAAAGGTTGGGAACTTCAACTTGTAAAATGGGTTTAGAAGGGACATTAAGAAAAGAACTTGTTCTGAAATGCCTTTTGAAAAGTATTGCTTGGTGTTGTGGGCATTCAAAAAGCTGTGAAGTATAGTTCTGGGTGAAAAAGTTGGGTACTTCAACTTGTAAAATGGATTTAGGAGGGACATTAAAAAAAAAGTTGTAAAGTAAAGTTGTGGTGAAAAGGATGAGTACTTCAACTTGTAAAATGGGTTTAGGAGGGACATTAAGAAAGGAACATGTTGTGAAATGCCTTTTGAAAAGTATTAAATTATTTCTTGGGTGTTGAGGTATCCAAAAAGCTGTAAAGTAAAGTTGTGTGTGAAAAGGAAGGATGCTTCAACTTGTAAAATGGGTTTAGGAGGGACATTAAGAAACGAACGGGTTCTGAAATGCCCTTTGAAAATTATTTCTTGGGTGTTGTGGTATCCAAAAATCTGTAAAGTAAAGCTTTGGGTGAAAAGGAAGGATGCCTCAACTTGTAAAATGGGTTTAGGAGGGACATTACGAAAGGAACTTGCTCTGAAATGTCTTTTTAAAACTATTTCTTGGTGTTGAGGTATCCAAAAAGCTGTAAAGTAAAGTTGTGGGTGAAAAGGAAGGATGCTTCAACTTGTAAAATGGGTTTAGAAGGGACATTAAGAAAGGAACTTGCTCTGAAATGTCTTTTGAAAAGTATTTCTTGGTGTTGAGGTATCCAAAAAGCTGTAAAGTAAAGTTGTGGGTGAAAAGTAAGGATGCTTAAACTTGTAAATTGGTTTTAGGAACGACATTAATAAAGGAACTTTCTCTGAAATGTCTTGAAAAGAATATAATGGTGTTGAGGTATCCAAAAAGCTATAAAGTAAAGTAGTGCGTAAAAGGGAAGGATGTTTCAACTTGTAAAATGTGTTTAGGAGGGACAATAAGAAAGGAACTTGCTCTGAAATATCTTTTGAAAAGTATTTCTTGGTGTTGAGGTATCCAGCAAGCTGTAAAGTAAAGTTGGGGGTGAAAAGGAAGGATGTTTCAACTTGTAAAATGGGTTTAGGAGGGATATTAAGAAAGGAACTAATTCTGAAATACCTTTTGAAAAGTATTTCTCGGTGTTGAGCATTCAAAAAAGTATTATAGTAAAGTTGTGGGTGAAAAGGATAGCTACTTCAAATGCCCTTTGAAAAGTATTGCTTGGTGTTGGAGCATTCAAAAAGCTGTAAAGTAAAGTTGTGGGTGAAAAGGAAGGATGCTTCAACTTGTAAAATGAGTTTAGGAAGGACATTAAGAAAAGAACTTGCTCTGAAATGTCTTTTGAAAAGTATTTCTTGGTGTTGTGGTATCCAAAAAGCTGTAAAGTAAAGTTGTGGGTGAAAAGGATGGATGCTTCAAGTTGGAAAATGGGGTGAGTAGGGATATTAAGAAAGGAACTTGCTCTGAAATGTATTTTGAAAAGTATTTCTTGTTGTTGAGGTATTCAAAAAGTTTTAAAGTATAGTTGTGGGTGAAAAGGATGGGTACTTCAACTTGTAAAATGGGTTTAGGAGGGACATTAAGAAAGGAGGTTGCTCTGAAATGCCTTTTGAAAGGTATTGCTTGGTGTTGGAGCATTCAAAAAGCTGTAAAGTAAAGTTGTGGGTGAAAAGGATGGGTACTACAACTTATAAAATGGCTTTAGGAGGGACATTAAGAAAAGAACTGGTTCTGAAATGCCTTTGAAAAGTATTGCTTGGTGTTGGAGCATTCAAAAAAGCAGTATAGTAAAGTTGTGGGTGAAAAGGATGGGTACTTCAACTTGTAACATGGGTTTAGGATGGACATTAAGAAAATAACTTGTTCTGAAAAGATATAATAAAGCCTTAAAAAGGTATTAAAATGGGGGCTCACGGGCCTTTGGGACACCGGGAGGCCCTTTGGGAGGCCGGGGGACCTTTGAGGACCGGGGTCTTCCTTTGGGGTTGGGGTGGGGGGATCGGAGCCCTTTGGGGTTGGGGTAGAGGATCTCACAACACTGTTCAAATACAACTTGTGTATTATAACGACCACAGAGTTTCACCCTCAAATCCTCTTCTAAAACATCTTTTAAAATCATCTTTTAAAATGTCTCTAACTGTTTTTCCGAAATAATTCCCTAAAATGTCTAAAACGGTTTCGCCCAAATAATCCCTAATCGTAATTTCAGCGTGTTCCTTTTATTTTTGGCATCCCTGCGCTGTCACATTTGAAATTACTAGGAAACTCTTTCCCGCGTTAATCTATTCATCTCTAAGATCAAAACATTCGCCCGGAAACAATTTTCATGGAAGAACTCTAAAGACATTAATAGACATTCGCTCGGAAACAATTCTCTTTGTAAATACATCAAAGACATTAATAGACTTCCAGAAACAATTCCCCTTGGAAATACATCAAAGACATTAATAGACTTCACCTGGAAACAATTTGATTAATGATTGACAGCACCTGTCAGACATTAATAAACTTTGCCCGGACACAATTTGATTAATGACTGACAGCACAGGTGTTCCAAATTCCCAATCGATTACGCAATCAAGTTCTCGGAAACTGTCAGCATTAGACTAAATTGTAGATGGCAGCAGGGGTGTTCTCGTGGGAGTCGGACCCCCCTTTCTACTAATATCTTCTTAAGCTGTTTGGTGTTATTTGTTTTCAGCTTATTTTTACTCACGTTTTTCTTTTTTAAGTTCGCTATCAGCTATTACCAAAAACTGCATAAACACTTTTGAAGGTCTATTTCGTCGAAAATACATTCTTATGATTTTTTAAGATAAATATGGTTGTATAAATTTCCAATTAACCAATTCCAGCAATCATACCTCAGTTTCACTCAAACAGCAAGACATACGTCAATGTCACACTGCTTGCGACATCACCACATCGTCACGCTTACAGACATCGCCAATGTAAAAGTGCTAATCGTACTAATGCCCTCGTTATGTAAAACCCGTCTGTTTCTCAAGCCTGAAAAGCAGATAAAGGGCTGTCTTTTTTGCAGGTATAGCCTACATTGCTTGTCCCGTTGACCGTGTCTTCTGTTCTTCAGTTCCTGCATTTTGCTGTATATTCATACCTCCTGCCTCTGATATGCATGAAGTTAACAACTGCAAAACCTCTTACTTGATTAATTAAAAAAAAAATTCCACAAAATAAGTTTTTTCAAGAAAAGCAAAGATCTCTATTAAACAAAAAATGAGCAAAAATCAAATCAAATAATCTACCAAGTGTGACTACATCATCTACTCATTACCATCATCATCATCATTACTACATCACTACTCAAACCACTGCAATTTCCAATTGAATGAGCCCTTTTCGAAGTTTCTACGACAACTTCTTCGATACGAAGTGGTCTGGTCTAAAGGAAAAAAATAATAAATAATACATTGTGCCAACATCGTTCTTATATACCCCCAGGGCATAACTTAAAACCCTTGCCCTGAGGGTTGTGGGGGATTGTCCTCCTCAAAAACATAATTTCTATCTGGAAATCAACTACGCTGAACAAAAAGACTATCTACAAATTTTGATTGGATGTGTTTGGGGAAATGGTGGACTTGGAAGGGGTGTTTGTTGTCTTCCAATCACTTTCGACTATTAAAAAGGGCACAAGCCACTCCAACTTCGAATTGAATGAGCCCTTTCCCAAGTTTCTACGACAACTTCTTCGATACGAAATGCCCTGGTTTATAACCAAGAAAAAAAAATAATAATAATACATTGTGCCAACATCGTTCTTTACTTAGGCAGCGCTATTGCGCTACCTATGATACTGTGTTTCTTTGTACAGGAACTTCTGTTTTATGAATGTAATACAAACGTAGACAGTCAATTTTCCATCAACTCACTGGTTAAGACAAAAAAAAATGCTGCCAAGGCCAGTCTAGCAGACGTTTAATTTGTTACGGTGCAGGGGGTAACTGACCCCTCCAGATTCCAGTTTGCCCCCCTCCCAGCTTAAATTTAGTTTCTTCAAAATCTTGTCAAAACTAAGATAAGCCTGTATAATTAAGGCATCCATAGAAATGGGCCTGTTTTCTTTAGTATATCTTTGCCTTTGTGGTACTATTTGGCTCATTTTTCATTTTCACTACCATTTTCACTTGTTTTGTTAAATTGACTTCAACTCCCCCCCCCCTGGGATTTTGACGAAATTACGCCACTGCAGTTTATTCCCGCAAAGTTGGTCGGCCTTCGGCGGGTTTAAGATAAAAGTAGATATTGAAAAATTGGAGAATTGTTTAACTTGAAATTGCATAGAAATTGCGCACCAGGCACTGACACATGACTGTGTTGTAATTTCAGAACGAAGGTTGGAGGGGAGCTAGGGCTTGTATCCCTCCCTCAAGAGATATCAGGATTTTAAGATTATTTTCTATTTTCCTCATTTATTTCGCATATTTATAAAGCCTTCTGCAGTATTCACCCCACCCTCTTTCTCATCGACCGAGGGTCGAATTGGAATTGGCTTAAAGCTAGGATCAGTAAAAATTGAGTTCAGCAAATTCAAAGTTATTTCAGACTAGCAAGCCATAATAGTATCGAAAAGATACCATGCAAGGATTCGTCTAGGGAGAGGGCATTACCTACATAACAGATAAATTTGTCTTCTAAATTTCGGAATATTATCTGATAATCTAGAACAATCAGTAAATAATAATTGACTAACTTGTGTTAATGATGGTCAGAGAGAATAAACTTGCCCGTTTACAATGAAATAGTTTGCAGTCCGCCATCAAAAGATAAATAAACCAATTAAACAAACAAACTACAACTTGCAGATTGAGGACTATGCTATTAGGACTATTATTCGTTTTCAGAGTCAAATACGCAAGATAATTCTCTGTGACTGACATAAACCACGAGCTAATCTATCAAGACTTATAAAACTGTTCAGATTATCTGGTATTTTTTTCCTAATTGTGTTAGAAATTACTCCCCCCCCTCCCCGAAAAAATGCCATTATTCTAAACTGTAGTCAGTTACAATTTTCTTGATAGTTCAACTCGCGACTTAAACTTCGAAAATATTCCACAATTCATTTGTAAAAAAAATCTTCTGGTTCGCTAAATATCCCAAGAAATTAAGCAAAAATAATTTTGATTTAGGGGGATGATCAGGGGAATGTACAATAAATATACTTTTCCAAGATCCGAAGCCTAGGACTGAAATTCCAAGGGCTGATAGCTCTGAATCGACTGATGCGAGTTAATCTTCGGTTCTAGGAAAATCTCAACTTGAAGTTTCAATTTTTGTCCTCTTGACATCCCTGCTTGCGTAACTTGAGTCCTTGTTTATTTCCAATGGATCCAAGCCAGAATTTACCACTAGGTCCACTAGGCCTAGACCAAGGGGTGCACAATGCCATGGGGCGCAATAGATTATCACTGAGTGACTTTTTTTCTTAACAAAAACTGGACTAATGTGATTTATCGTCAAAGTGCCAGGTGCACTTCACCACCGCGCTGCCTACTCACAGAAAAGTGACTTTAAAACAACACAGGAATTCCATGGTCACTTATAAACCGTCAGATGTCTCATGAGAATGGCAGCTGAGAGTTCGGTATCACCCCTCTCTTTCAGAGAGTTTTCCACTATCCCCGAATTTTTGAGGATTTCCCCAAAAATCTCTCAGTCTCCCCGAGAAAACGCTCCGAAAGAAGCGGCAAAAACGCTGGGGCCTAGAAGCGTCAAAGCTTTAATTCCGGCCCTGGATGGATCTTTAGACTTTGATATTCAGATGTTCAGCAAAGTATATAAAAAGCGCAGGCTGTCTGCACAACTCTTCGCAAATTTCTTTGGAATCGCAAGAACCCAGACAGATCTGGAGTCAGCCTCCTCATTGGTAAAAAATATATCCCCCTCCTCCTAAAGCATTATTTATTCATATTTATTTAAATACCATTTGAGTTGCGAGTCCCTTATTTCTCCTTTCGGCCATGTAAATACAAACTCTATTCTATTTATGTGTTTTTTTACCTTTTTATATTTATGAAAGTTTTAATATATTATGATGACAACCTAAATCTTTACCCGCACAAGGCTCTGGGTAGTACCCGACAAACCTGTTGAATTGCATACCATCAGTTGCGCACTTTTCCCAAAGTTACCTGTAACGCAGTGAAAAGTTAAATGTGCTGAAATTCACTCTTAAGTTATCAACTATAATTAGTGTTGGATTTATTTGAATTGGATTTTAAACTAAGCTTGTGAGATGTCGAAATCTTCTTTAAAAGACATAGTACCAGGGGTAAGTTTAGAAATAAGTATTGCAAAACGGGCAAACGTATGGTATCCAATAGAAATCAGGTAAAGAAAAGGAAGAAATATACCAATCAATTCCCAATTCAATGCTCTTTCCAAATGTTTAATAGTCACTTCCGAAGCAAGTGCATCTCAGCCTTCCTCCCCTCTAAGGGGGCTAGATATAGCCCTGGGCTATATACAAAAATTCACTGTTTTTTTTTAATTGCCTTTATTTGGCATTGCGAACTACTAATCTGAAATTGGCACAAAAAATAATGCAAAACTGCAAAACCAATAAACTTGCGTCCATGGCCCATACAGCCTCATTAGATAGGAGGGGGCTGGGATGCATTTGCAACGGTACCAATTAGTGTGTCTGAAAGAGCGTTAATAAGTACATCGATTGGTAAGCTCATGAATTAGCCAGCGAATTAAAATAAAAAAAAGCTGTGCTTACCTGAAATACCAAGTATAGAACACACAATTAGATAATAATAATCTCAAATATAATCATTATAGTTATTTATGCTTAAAACTGTTGGAGATGTAAACGAAATTCTGATGGCAAAATTAGGCTAGGGAGGCAAAATAAGGTTCAAAGGGATCGGACAACAGCTCCTTCTGCTCGATTGAAATTTCCTACCCTGTCCCTAATGCCTGTTTAATTCTAGGCCATACACACAAGGCTGCTGATTTTACTAGTTTGCATTTTTAAAATTATTTTTCCATCAGTTTCACAACGCTAAGTACGGTATATAATGCAGATTTGAAAAAAAGTAAAAAATCAGCTAGCCTTTACATATTACCCAGTCATGAGAGGGTGGGGAGAAATATTTATGATGACAGTAATTATTGTATTTGACCTTTTTGGGGAAATGACATTGGCACATTTTTTTTTTTTGCTATCAGGTTTTTGTCTTAATAGAGAAGATTGGACTACGATTTTTCTCAAAATCTAAGCTTTTGCAAGGTGGCACACACGACCTGAACTAGAGTCTAAGACAAATCTGACTTTATATTTTTTTTTTTTTTTTGCATTTACGCCTCAAAATTTAATTGCTTCCCACTGGATTTCAAAAAATACTTTTTGTGTTTATTTTCACCGAAAAATAACTTATTGGTATTTTCAATGAAAAAAGTTTTCCCCTTATTTTGAAAAAAAATATTTTGACCCCTCCTCGTGAATTAATGTCAGTAGTCCCTCAGTCTAATGTAGCAAAAAGAGTACCCAGGGAAACTCTTTGCAAAGGGAACAAGCTTGCAGCACATTTTTCGGTATTCAAAGATTTGACAAAAGTACTTTTGCGAGAATCTGTGTTTTTTGCCATGCAGTTTGAACTTTTTTCTTCCAGGTGGTTTAGGCGTTTATAGGTTCTTTGCCTCTGTCGTTCACTGTAGTCACTCTTTCTGCCAAATAAAACAAATTACAGAACATACATTTTCTGCCCTCCCATTTCAAGCTAGCAATTCCTCCAGTAGGGGATGACGTTTGTGTCATTGTAAATTTCATCTTCAATCCTATTAGGAGTGTTATGAATAAAATAGCTACAGTAATGGGTATATCAAGGGATTACTCCTCAATTCACCAGCATGTGTTTGGGGCAAACTCATTCCCTTATGTCAAAACCTATCTTTATTCTAGGCGTCGGTAATAAGTTTTATAGGGGCTTCTGTCCCTTGAGCCTCCTGACCTAGACTCATGTGTACAAGGAAGCGCCTACGTAATAGTTCTTTTTGTTTGGGGGGGGGGGGCAAATACAGGAAAACTGTGGGAAAAATACAGAAAAGTATGGGGGAAATCTTAAAAATACTGGTATTTGGGAGGAAACTGAAATGTAGCCCCTTAATACAACACGTTTGCCCTTAGCAATATCTAACGAAAGAATACCGAAATTTCGGAAAAATACCTCGAATTACTGATTTTCGGAAAAAAATCAGGAAGTACCGAAACTGTTATACGATGGATACTCGCTAGGGGAACAGAAGGGGGATTTGATTTCGTCATTGAGGAGCAAACACAAATAAGTTTACCGTTTTGTTAATTTGATAAAACTATGATCCTTAGCTAGCAAATAAAAGAACATATTTTGGTAAACGTATAAATATGACACGTAGAGATAAATAAATATACTTATTATATATGTAGAAGACCTTAGTGTAAGATTTCGTTTCTGAACTAGTTCAGAAACGAAATCTTGAATTAATTCTGAAGTGACAAATGAACTAGTTCTGAACTAGCCAACTAATTGGCCCTGCCGTAATGATAGCATCCCAATCCTTCCATCTGATTTAGCCAGATATGGCCCTAGGATATAACCAAAGTATGCTGGTTCTGTTGGTTTGCATTATCAATGATCTAATATTTTCTTACAAAACCAAAAACCAATAGTTAGATATAGTTTTTTTTTATTAAGTTTTAAAGTGAAAACCGTGTTTTACTGGAGAATCATAGTTGTTACATAGTTGTTTTCTGCCACAACTCTGTGGCAGAAAATCTATTTTGCCACGGGGCTTTGCTGTTGTAATAAACATATTATACATGAAGTACTTCATAAAAATGTATTTATAAGCTCTAAACGTTGTGTCATGCAAAAAAGTCAAATCTTGAATTATTTATTGTTGCAACCAACATATACAATATTTTCTTGTGACAAAACAATTTTTTCGACGGAGGAGTGGGGTATTGCAAAATTACAAATAATAGTGTTCTACTTATTACATTTTCATTAATTTTGACTCCTTGAACCAAGAGGTTGTATGCCATGGTCACTGGGTCGAACTTATGCTAATTTTGCACCTAGATAATTAAGTTGAATATATCGACGAACGAGTGTAAATACTATTTTCATGCACATACTGGTACAATTGCACACTATTTGCGGTCTAAGAAAATTCCTTGGCTGTCTATTCGTCAAAGATTGATTATGCCTTCTGTCATAATTTTGAATTCGTTTACGATTTGACTGAAGTAAGTCAGAAGACGGTTTTTTTTTTGTAGAACCAACATTTTTGTAAAACACGGCTTTACTTCCCACCCTTTGAAATTGTGCAAGTTCTATGGATTGATAACTCCATTTTATCTTATATAATTCGGTTTTCTGCACATTTAAAACCCCATTTTGAAATGGGTTATGCCCTCTTTTGTCACTCAAAGAAATCTTCTGGAATTGGAGCTTCTATCATAAAACTCTTTTTTATGTCGAGCCCTAAAAAAAAAAAAAAAAAAAAAAAAAAAAAAAAAAAAAAAAACTGCTGGAAACAGTCAGTTTTTCAACTCTGCTGAAATATTTTATTAGTTTATTATAAATTCAGAGTAAAGCAAGCTGTTAGTGGCTATAAAACACAAAACAAATACATTAGGGTACTAAAAAAAAAATTATAAATACAAAATAACACAGATGGAAAAAAAACAAAATAATTTTTTTTAATTCGTTAGGCATAGGTTCTCTTTTCCCACTCAAAGAAGCAATGAAGAAACATCGACATTGAATTTTCAAAAGTTCAGATGCCTAATTAGATGGCATGCCTAAAATTTTTTGAATTAGGCATGCCTAATTAGATGCCTAAAAAATTCTTCCTTGTACTAAGTGCTGGTCCTGAATAATAGCTAAAATGGTCCCAAATGTATTACTAGTTTTTCTGCTCTGCATAAAAAAAAAGTTAAAGTTGAATTAACTTAAAAAAAAGTTAAGGTAAATTTAATGTAGCTATATTAAAATAAAATCTTACTGATGCAAGTAAAGAGCTAAGTTGAAGTTTAAAATGAACAAAAATTATTGCATGGCAGTTGATGCAACATATATCTGTAATACTGTTTCAACTAAATTGACCTGTGATATTTTCCTATGTTTTTGGAATTCAATAAACCAAGTGCTTTACCAGAAACTGAGCTTGCTTGAATTTTTTTAATCTGAAGACTACTTTTCTGCTATTAATCATGTTTTGTTACGTTGCTTTGCGTTTTTTAAAGTTGGTACCTAAAACATGAATGTATTCATAAAAGCTCAGGACGATTATCTAACGTTTTACAACGAGTACATGAAGCTTGAAGCGAGTGTTTCTCCCTGTATACACAGTCAGTAGATTTAATTAAGTAAATTTGAAATAATTAGCAGGGTAAGCGTACCCTGTCTTGGTCTCACGGATTGAGAAATCGAGATGAACTAACGGAGAAATGTTTTTTTGGTTGGTGGGCTAGACTTCGAATTTTGCGATTTAGTGAAAGCGGAACTATTTTTCTTTCTTTTTTGCGGAGAATACATCAATTCATCACAGCTCAAAACTAGAACACAGCTAAATCCAGATGCTTACGCGGGGAGGGGTCTTTGGAGTTCTTTCCTTTTATTTTGTTAGATCTTTCGCATAGTTCATTTTTCCCCTCGTTTTTATTGTCACTCCCAGTAATTCCTCATATATGCATGCAGGGTCGTATCCAGGATTTTTTTTTATTTTTGTTACAAAAAGACTTTTTCGGGGGGAGAGGGGTTACAAAAAACTTTAAAAAACGCATCAAGAATTTATTTTTATTCATTTTTGTTATGTTTTTACGAGTCAGACAAGCATTTCGGGAGGGGGGGTTCAAACCCCGTAACAACATCCCCTCCCGGATGCGGCCTTGTGTGCATGTTCCAGACTTTAAAAGGAAGGGTTGAAGAAGGGGAAACGCATCACACCTCCGGTCCATGCTGGCCACTTTTCTTTTCCCAAAAACTTTATAGTCCTATTATTTAACTATACTGAATAAAAAGTTCCTTTTGGTACCAGTGCATTAGATGGTCACTTTTATATACTATGCAAGGAAACCAGTCAGGCAATGACAGACAAAACCCGCCAGAGACCCGTTATTTTCAAAGAGACCGCTGTTAAGAAATGGAATGCAAAGTAGTTTTCATTGCGTTTATGATATTTAAACTGTTGTTTTTTGGGGATTAGGGGGCGGGGGTACCTAGGTTAGGTTACGTATTCAATATGTGCTATGCTTTACCCCCACCCCCACCCTTAATGTGCAAATACATAGCCCAAATTTGTTTCTAAACTAGTATATATTCATTCCGTTTTATTTTATTACATTAGCATTAACCAAACTTGACTTTTTAGAAGTGACATTCTAATGCACCAGTACCATCCTTTTTTATTGATTTAGAAACTTTATTACTTTCAAAATCTCCAAAAAGCATTTGCGTTGTTTGTGGTCTTGCATCAGCAAATTTTTGGCAGCAGTTTGATATTTCTACTCAGTTTACAAGGCGAATACTATCATTTTTGCTATGCATGGTTACTTGCAAGATATTCAAAATAACCGTTCTTTTAGCAAACAGTCTTTTTAAATACTGACATCATATTCATAATCTCAATTAGACATTTTTCATGGAAGGTTCTTAAAAACATTCGAAGTGTTTTGTTAAGTGGCCATCATAGTAAATAACGCATGCGCCAATTTGGCTTTGGAGGATCTTCATATTTATTTATATATATATATATATATATATATATATATATATATATATATATATATATATATATATATATATATATATATATATATATATATATATATATATATATATATATATATATATATATATATATATATATATATATATATATATATATATATATATATATATATATATATATATATATATATATATATATATATATATATATATATATATATATATATATATATATATATATTATAATAAATGTTTAAGAAAGTGAACAGCGATAACGGTCATCATACTTCTGTATTGAAATGTGTGCTTTAATTCGGTTGGTTTATTCCTGTGATGTAATTTCTTACGCCAACCTCACTATTTCTGATTCCTGAAGAAACAGATAAAGCTTTTTTTGTATAGTCAGATGGTCAAGCCTGGCACCATTTCAAGTCAGCCAAAAGGAAAAAATCATTGGTTGTATTATGTGAAGATTAAAGCCAGTAAAAGTAACAAAAAGTTTTTGAATCACAACATTTTTTGCTTGTAAACTCTCTGTTTATCTCTAGAAAAAGTCTGAATAAAAAAAAGAAATGGGAAATTTTTATGCATTTGCAGTCATCCGCAAAATTTTTCTGATGGCGTCCTGAATTTGCCCACATACAAATACTTTTCTAACGGTACTTTTGTTCTTGTTAATTCCTTTCATATTTCTTAAGCAATACCTTGTCAAGTAACACCTAGGAGTTTTTCTTCGGGGTTTTCTCCCTGGAGAGTACCTCTAGAAAGGGACTATAGATGGGTGACAACAGACCACCATGAAAAATGAAAGACAATATAAAACTGTTCTCTGGGATCCAAGCCACTGCGTATTTGCCCACTCCCCTCCCCCTTGTCCTCGGATTTATTTAAAACCAGGTAATTTTTATTTTATTGAAGACAACCAAAACAAACCATAAAAAAACACGACTAACACATAAAGTGTTTAATTTATTATCATCACACCTGTTCATTGGAGTACTGCCCTCCTGGCAAAATTTTGGGGAGGCGTACTTGGGGAGGGGTTTGAAAAAGAAAGGTTTCCTATATTAAAACCCACTCAATACCAAATGGGAGTAAAACATAAGACAGCTTCGGAAAACTTATTTTTAATACGGAGCTTTAGGGTCAAACTTGTAAGGTCAGCCCAATTGTTTCTTCCAATTTTGCAAAAGGTTTTAGTCACGTTTGGAACATTAGTTTTTCATAAGGGCTGAAAGGTGAAAATGGTGTCGGAGGCTCTATCATTTATCTCGGAATCTTTTTTATTTTTTTAACCTTGGCATTTTCGAGCTTTAAAAGTAAATCCTGGGATATTGTTAAATTATCTCAGTAGCCTTACCACAGTGGCTGATTTAGCTCCACCCGAGCGTCTGCAAAACAGCCCCATGTGGAATCGACGTTTGAAGATAGACTCACGAAACCTCTTCATTCTCCTGAGGAGTATTTTACCGAGAAATATCTCGGTATTCTATAAGTACATAATTTACTTTTCTCTGAGGAAATTTTCAATATGATGTTCAACATGTTTAAGAAGTCGAGAACCCCTGACAGACGCAGGGGAGGGGTAGGGACTCGATCCCCAACCCCTTACCAAAAATTATAGTTACCAAGTGATGGTTTTTTATACTTAGTGACCCCTAAATTAATGAGCATGAAATGAACCCAAAAAAGACTAAAACAATCAGTTGAACATTCGATTAACTTGTTTAATTTATAATTGATTAATTATATTTGATTATATATAATTTGATTAATAGTATAATTTGAACAATACATATAATATATATATATATATATATATATATATATATATATATATATATATATATATATATATATATATATATATATATATATATATATATATATATATATATATATATATATATATATAAAATATATATATATATATATATATATATATATATATATATATATATATATATATATATATATATATATATATATATATATATATATATGATAATAATATAATACTATGATTTTTAATAACATGAATAATATAATTTTATTAATTTATAATTGTTATGATAAGTTGTTGCCTATGAGAAGACACAAAATGATACTGACACAGTTAACAGCCATGTGCGCAGGAAGTTTTTCTGGGGAGAGGATAATAACAAAAAATAATTATAATTTGAATGAGAAATCCCAAAACATCACAAAATTTTGGGTTTCGGGGAGGGGGTCGGAGACCCCTTCCGCAGAGATGCATGCTAGGTGGCTATAATTATAATACTAACATAATCAGTAAATCAGGGGGGGGGGGTCAAATAGTTTTTCGGTCCAGTTCAGAAATGTTTCATGACTCAGTAGGCCGCATGTAAAATAAAACACCTTCTTATTAGACCTAGACTCACTAGAGACATTAAGCTATTTGAAAGAAAAAATAGAAGCATAATTAGTTACTATTATTGTGTTTAAAATATTCTTACATATATACATAGATAATATAATAATAATTTTACTAAATGAACATTGTAACATATATGATACTATAAATCAAAAATTAAATACTTAAATTTAAATAAATATTTAAAAAAATTTAAATCTTTAAATAGCATTTATTTCACTTGTGTTGTATTTGCTTCTCCGCTCTTTCACTTAGCTTCTCTAAATCGATCTCAATTTGGGTATTCGCACACCGTAATTGCCTTCACAGGTTAGCGTCCGTTATGTTTGAGCTTGTTACGTGTTGGTCAATTTCATTTTTGAAAAAAAAAAGTTTTACACGTGCAAGTTGAATCAAAAGAGGTAACAGCTTTTTGTGTTTAACACCTCAAATTGGAGAGTTTCTCTTTGTGACCTAGGTGTTATAAAAATATGTTGGTCTGTAAATATATTCAAAAACATATTTAAAACCAAACTTAATTCTTTTATAATTCCGATACTCAATTTTTGAATAGTTGGATACAAAAATATTGTTTTTTTTTTAATTCGCTGATTTTCAGAATTATGACAATTATATTTTGTAAAAGTGTGGATGTATCTCATGGGCCGGAAAATGTTAAAAACGGGCCTCATGTAGGCCGTTGATTGGCTACCTCTGCCTCAAATTAGAAATTCTGAGAAAAAAAGAAAACAATCAAAGAAAAAATCAAGAAACCAACAAGAATCGTCGAAAAAAAAATCTTGTCATAACAGAAAATAATAATAATAATTATTATAATAATGAATGCAGATCTTATGAGATACAAATAAAGGTACTTGTCTGTTAAACAGAACATCCTCAAGAACTGAAGCTAGGCTAATCCTAGTGAAATAGGTACAGTTGCGTTTAATGGTACACAGGGCTATAGATTGTCGAAGGAATGCAGTGATGGAGACCCGTAAAGCGGGTAATTGCTATCTAAATATATCGAAAAGCGTGGTTTCTCATTGAATTTACAATATTTAAACAGTTGTTTTTTGAGGTTAGGGGGGAAAAGGGCACCTAGGTCAGGTTACGTATTTAATATTTGGTATACTTTACCCCCCACCCCCTAATGTGCACATATATAGCCCAAATTTGTTTCTTAACTATTATATAGTCATCCTTTTTTTTATAAGCATTAACCAAACTTGACATATTTCGTGTGTACCATTAAGCGCAGCAGTACCCTGAAATATACCAACAGATGATGAAAATATAATACTTTAGAAACAAAATTATTGAAGCTATGACAAAGAATTATGGAAAACAGGCCGCACAGAACGCATTATATTAAATACCAAACTTAACCTAACCCCTAACCACCTCTAAATATTAATGAAGATATACCTACATTGTAGTTTTTTCGCTAAAAATAAGCAAATCATAACTGATTCAAACAGATTTTGTCAGATCTTAGACAACGTAATTCTTGAGGATGTTCTGTTTAACAGACAAGTACATTAAAACAAATTTACCTTCCATCTCTAGACTGCACGTGTAATTAATTTTTTGCTTTGAATACTTCTATTCAAAATGTTATTCAATTTTGTTCTAGGATAATATGAGTCACTTCCGTTGTTTTGAAACCCTAGGGTTTTTCAGTACAGAATTCGGCGTCTAAGTTCGACGTCATACAAAGCTATGCGCAAAGAATTTTGAATTGTAAGCCAAGCAATGTCTGGAGATTTCCCAAGATGGCTATATGCCTTGAGTGAAACGCATCTAATTAGGTTGCATTAATGATATCTTCAATGCCTAAAGGTGTGTCGTCATGCACTTTTTAGGAAAAATTGTTGAAGTTCCTTCTTTTCATTTGCTTTACGTTTTTATTATTTGGGCTGATTTTTCAATTTGAAGCTATGGCTTATTGGAGCAGTTCAGAAGCCGAATCAATAAAAGATTGGGATTCGAGTATCAAAATGCTTGATTAATTGATAACATTGCGTATTGTCACGGAAGTGAATAAAAAATGAGGATTAATGCTCCAGAATAGTGAAACAATTTTGACTATTGATACTAAGTGCTTTTTGGGAGAATTTGGCATACTCTATGGATTTGAAAGGTACTGTGCTAAAACCCAGGACACATGCGAGAAAGGAAGTTTGGTTAATCCTAATGAAATAAAACAAATAGGATGAAAATATGATAGTTTATGAACAAATTTGGGCTATATATTTGCGCACTAAGGGGGGGGGGGGGTACAGCAAAGCATATATTACATACGTAACCTTACCTAGCTACCTTTTAGTCCCCCTAAACCCCAAAAACTAAAGTTTAAATGGTAAAATTCTTCTTTGGCTACTTTTGGCTATCTTGGAAAGGGGTTAGGTTAGGAAAATGAAACTTTCAGGGATGGGTCTACAGGCTATAGTATGTCCCGGGTAGGTATTTTGAAGTACCTAACCCCACTCCTTCTCCCTCTAGAGGAACCTGAACTTTGCCTACATTACAGTTCAATTACCTATTGAAATTTTGACAAAACAACATTTTACCTTAATTTTCAGCCATCAATTTCTTTTTCTCTGGCTTTAGTTCTGAAAATGCAATTCATGTTATTTAAATAGAATTTTAAGCCATATCAATGCTTTGTTTTCAAAATATTTGTTTTCCTTTAATATATCTGTAAAATTCACCCCATTTAAGGGGACCCAAAAATTTGTTAGCCCAAGGGCCCAGTAGGATCTTGATTCGGTACAATCTTTCAATCTTTGAATCTTTTCATGATCTTACAATCTTTCTCTCTTCAATCCTCTCTCTGCTATCGAAGTACCAAGGCCATCAAAATAAATCAACATTTTTTGCCCTTCTGGACTGGCGAGGTATGCAGGAAACCTTCCCCCGAATTGCTAAACTTTTCTGAATTCCTGGGCACTTCTTTTTCAAATTATCCGTTATTTTTACTGCCCCCAAAAAATCTTTTTTGCGTACCTGCCCTGGACACATCTTAGATTTGTTCATTGCTGAAAACTGCAATTTTCTTAGATTTTCCATTGGCTGTTTCAAAATTATGAATTTCTTTTGACTGTTTCACATTTTCGTCAGTGTTGCCATGTTGAACTGTGAAAATAAACGAGCAAAACTAATTAGTTAAATTGGCAACGCTTTTTGTTCGTAAAAGTTCAAACATGAACAATCTTGATTACCAAAGACAGCTACATCTTCAAAGAAAAGCTACACTTTCTTCCGCTGTTTGGTGTCTTGTGTTTTTACCAGGGCCGTATCAGTATTTTTCCAAGTGCGGGAGGTACAAAAACTTAAAAAACGCACAAGAAATTTGTTTATATTCATTTTGTTACGTTTTTTACGATTCGGGCAAACATTTCAGGGGGGGGGGGTCAAAACCCCTAGCCCCCCGGATAAAACCTTGGTTTTTACTCTGTTTTTTTTGTAGATTTTTCACCCAAGTTCCTTTTTTTCTAATTTGGCACCAGTGGCTCCAATTCGTGGAAATTTAGGAGGGGTCTTTCGAAAAAAAAAGACATTTGATTTTAAAATTAGGGCGTTTTACCCCTTCCCTCCACTGATACTAAAACGATATAACTGCGAATGGAGTTTTTTTTTCCATTAAAAACCACTTTCCAATTCCTGCTTAACCAGTTCAAAACATCAGATTGTGTTTTCACTGTCCTTGGTACCACAAGAGCCATCTTTTATTTCTCATAGAGTACTAGCAATCTGATAATACAAAGAAAAACGATACACCAATTCAGAAGTTAAATAGGCGGAAGCCGCAAATAACAATTTTTAAATAAGGTACCGTAATTCCGTCCCACGTTTTCTGGTTAACTTCAGTCTCTAGTTTGCATGATAAAGTGAAACAATTATTCTTTTTGACTGGATGACTGGTTCGAACATGAAGAGGTTTTGGGTAAGAATCTAACTGGGCTATGAAACGGGATTTCAGTTGTTGGAGTTGATACTAATTTTATTTCTAAAGGAACCATTAGAGACTGATGTTTTCGGACTGGGATATAATTTAGTAGCCTCGTGTATTGAGATCTGTTGAAAAAACTGTCTGATGATCGCATTAGCTGAAAAAAAATTTGGTACTGGTGCATTATATGGGCACTTATATGGGCAAAATTCAAGTTTGGTTAATGCTAATGAAATGAAATAAGATGAATGTATAATAGTTTATAAGCAAATTTGGGCTATATATTTGCACATGAGGGGTGGGGGGTCGGGGTTGGGGGGGGGGGGGGGTAAAGCATAGCATATATTAGATACGTAACCTAAACAAACCTAGGTATCTTTCCCCCCCCCTTCAACCCCAAAAACAACCGTTTAAATATCGTAAATACAATGAAAACCACGCTTGCATTGCATTTCTCTATAGTGGTTTCTTGCATTTAACCCGTCTGGTGGGTTTTTCGTGACTGGTTTCCTTGTACATAGATATAAAAGTGACCATATAACGCACCAGTACCAAAAATTCTAGCTAAATCTCCAGATTGCTGAGAACTAACACTGGAAAGCGGGGTTATAATTTGGAGACTATATTTTAGGAGACTAGTATGTGTGATAAAGTGAAGTAGTGCTTTATTCTTCAATTTGTTGGAGTAGATACTAATTTGCAGCCAAAGAAGCTGTAAGAGACTGAGGATTTGGGGTTGGAATATAATTTAGTAGCCGTTGTGTATTGGAATCTGCTGAGACTAGTTTGCGTGATAAAAATAAACAATGTTTTAAGTTGTTGGAGTCGATATAATTTACAGCTAAAGGAGCTGTTAGAGATTGAGGCTTTTTGAGTCGGGGCATAATTTGATGGCCTTCTGCATTGTAATCTGTTGGGAAAAACTCTGATGAATGCTCCATCTGAACAAAATACGGATTGATGAATGTCTACTCCATCTAAATCTCCTGAGTTCTGAGATCTAAAATTAGAATGCAGAGCTATAATTTAAAGATAAAAAAATAAAGACCATCCAGGGCCATTGCTGGCGCATAGGACGTCGAATAGACGTTCCAGTTGCTGTAATTTTTAGACTATATTTTAGGAGACTAGTTTGCATAACAAAGGGAAACAACTTGTTTTTTGAGTTTTTGGAGTCGATACTAATTTACAGCTAAAGAAGCCGACAGAAATTGAGGTTTAGAGGGTGGGGACTTTAATTTAGCAGCCATTTGTATTTGAATCTGCAGAATAAAACTTTGACTGTTGGAGCTTTTTTGGAGTTTACGATGGAGGATTTTCGTTGTGATTTTATTGATTGAATAAATTGATTGACTGGTGAGCGCTACAGCTGAATAAAATACGGATTGATTAACTTCTACTCTAGCTAAATCTCCAGATATAACGTTATAAGCAGGGCATTAATTTGGAGACTATATTTAGCAAGACTAGTTTATGGAGCCAGTAGATTAAACTCAGACTAGTGAATGCTGCCACTGACAAAATACTGATTCATGAAATGCTGTAGATACATCTTTAGAGTGCAACTATCTAAAAATTTAAAAGCAGGACTATATTTAGTAAGATTAGGCATCAGAGTCGATAGAAAAAATCACTGTAGCCTGCAGCCCTTCCCCCGGGACTGTGGGCAATCAAGTCATCCTCAAAGACATAGTTATTCGATTTTTTTACTATTTTGGACAAAATGGCCATCTCAAAATTTTGATCGGGTGACTCTGGGAAAAAATGAGCGTGGAAGAGGGCCTAGCTGCCCTCCAATTATTATGGTCACTTAAAAAGAGCACTAGAACTTTTAATTTCTGTTCGATTAGAATCTCTCGCGGTATTATAGGACCACTGAGTCGATACGATCACCCCTGGGAAGAAAAGAAATCAAATAAACACGTATCAGTGATCTTTCTTCTGGCAAAAAATACAAAATCTCACATTTTTGCAGATAGCAGCATAAAACCTCCACTGTAGGATTCTCTGATGCGCTGAATCTGATTTTGTGATTTTGTTACAATTCTATGACTTTTAGGAAGTGTTTTCCCCTTTTTCGAAAATAAGGCAAATATTCTCAGGTGCGTAACTTGTAATGGGTAAGGCTAAACTTGGTAAAAGTTTTTTATTTGAAATCAGCATAAAAATCCGATTTGTCTGAAGTGTCTATTGCAGGGACGTACGCAGTCCCTGCAATAGATTGCAGGGACGTGTCTATTGCAGGGACGTACGAAAAAATCACGATTTTTTCATCTTCCCATAATTTTCTGATTTTTCTCACAGAATGATGGGTTTGAAGGATTTGGCCCCCCCCCGAAACAAATTCCTGCGTACGGGCCTGGTCAAAGTTCCGTTATTGAGTTTCAGTTACCGTACTATTGAGCCGAGTCGCTCCTTACTTACAGTTCGTTACCACGAACCGTTTGTTTGATTATCCACTCCTTCACCTTAAATGCTAATCGCTACCTCGCCGATGTGACACTGAGTTATTTTTATTCAGTATGAAAGCCCTTTTCGCAGGGACGCCAATAAGGGGAAACAAGGGTCAACTGTTGCTGTTTTTTTTTTGCTTTTTTTTCATTCTCGTTTTTTTGTGTGTGGGTTTTGTGCCTTTTACTACCAAAAATATTTAACTTCATATAGAGGTCTTTTTATCAGAAACTCGATTTCTGACTTTTATTAATTTATGAGGTATTGTATTATGCTTGTGTAAGGTTCCATTTAACATCAGTTTTTATTTTCACGTTCTTGGTACTAAACAAAAACTGCTTATTATACAACATGAATCCAAGAAGAAAAAAAGAAAAAAAAACATTTTGAGTTTCTCCGCTCTGTTTCACATATATATTGTAAAAGATAGCGCTTTTTGAATCATCTTTTAAAAGGCTCTCTCTCAAAATGTTGAGGGGAAACAAAACAGAGAAACTCGAATAGGAGTCATGAAGAGCAGGGGTTAGGTCTTCTATCTCAAATGCAGTTGTAATCTCTTTGATCCATGTTTGAGGAGCTAATCGGAGAGAGCAAAATAGGAGGTCGAAGGTTCAATTTTAGTAGATACCTTAATTAATTGCGTGATTTAATTACTCTGTAATCTATTTTGAAATACTAAATAATTCGAATGGGATTTTAATCCTATTAAAAGGTAATTGTCCTCATCACGCACCTGGATATGTTTAGTGTCATCGAAGCGGAAGACCAAACAAGTATACATGTTTTATAAAAAGATAAGAAAAATAAAACTGACTGATTCTGATGTTTACCAGATAAAATTACAATAGTTTTTTCACACTATTTTATTTTTGTGGTTTTGAAGTCGATCTTATCTTAATACACTTTTGGAGTTTTCTTTTTTAATTACTGTAGATTTATTAAACAATAGTTATTTCATTATATTCCAAATTTCGTAGCAATGCTTGTATGTTCCGAGTAACGAGAATGCTTGATTCGTAGTTTATTTCAAGAATAAAACTATAGTAATTCTCATGCACGAAAAAATACGGTCGTATTCCGTATTTAAGGTATATGCTCGCTTTAAAATATGCACATTTTTGTCAGTGTTGTCACTCTTGAACCGTGAAAATAAAAAAGCAGAATCAATCAGTTAAAGTTGACAATGGTTTTCGTCTGTAAAAATTGAAATAGTAACAATCTGCTGATTCCCAAAGACAACCAGACCTTCAAATGAAAGCGAAAACTTCTTAAGCTCTTTGGTGTAATATGTCCTTAGCTAGTTTTTAGCTAATTTTTTGGAATATTTGTCAGTCGCGTTCCTTCTTTAAGATTTGTCGCCTGGTATTACTAAAAACTATATATGAATGAATTTTTTTTGTCATTTTCTCTTGTTGATAGATAAACTATGATCCATCCATCAATCCATCCTAGGGCAGAACTAAGGTAAATGGTCATAGAACTAAGGGATAATAAAAATTTTTGACCGGAATCATGACGGACAATAACATAAGATAAGATTTTATTAATTATCAATACAAATACAATAATATACTGTGCTAGTCCCCCCAAAGGCTCCTTGGCCTGTAATTAGGGGAGCATATACGGAATACAAACTCAGAGAACAATAGTCAATTACTTACTGAGATTAAAAAAAAAACAGTACAAAAAAAAAAAAAAAAAAATCAGACATCAACGAAGCATAACATAATTCATTTCTCTGCATAATAGTCTCAAATCAAGTGATCTTCATACCCCTCTACAATCTCCTGGTCACAATCAGATTATACAGAAATGAAAAACTATTGTCAACCATTCAAAACACAAAAGTAAGCCAAGACAAAAAAAAACAAAAAAACACTTGTGCTCACAGTCACGGAAAGAAGAGCAAAAAGGAGAAGAAAAGAACATATAAATAAATACTAATTATAAAGTAAAGTTTATTCAGGAAAAATTAAAAATCTATTCAGGCAAAAGTAAGGAAAATTAATCACATGAAAACAATTTTTTTTACTAGTCTTTTGAAGGTGCCAAACAAGTGGCATTCTCGAGCCGAATCGGGAAGGGTGTTCCATGTCAAATGACACGTAACAAAAGGAGTAAAATCAGATCTTGTTTTGTTTTTTTTTGAATTGGATCTTATATTTTTGTATATGGCTTTAATTAGTTTTTAAATACAGATTATTTATAATTTATTTTATTGTTGGTGTATGGGGAATTTGGATATTTAGAGAACTACGGAGTTGATAATTTCACCGATCAGATACAAAAGAAGACGTAAATCCAAGGGACCTAGGAATATCACCATGGAGCTGAAGAAAAGGGAAAGACGCACAGGAAAGAATATAAAGTTTAATATCAAGTAACGGTTTAGTTGGCGAACAAATTTACATCCTGGATAAGATTTATAGCTTTTTCGTAAGTATTCGAAAGCGGTTTGAGAAAAGAAGGGAAAGTGGACATCCATATGACTGTCCAATAGGAAACATAAGAATGAATTAAGCTATGAAATTGGATACCTAGGAAACGGACATGGCCATCCTTTGGTCTACTAATAAAGCCTTTGGATATATGAATTTCAGATAATTGAGGACAAGCCTGAGATATACGAGAAAAAAACTAAAAAATTAGTTTTTTAGTAAACTAAAAAACTAGCAATATTTCGATTGGACTTGTATGCAAAACCCTGAATTTAATTTTACTCACTGGATATAATTTTCCATTCCCTCTGAATTAAAAAAAAAATTATCTTTTTGGGTAAATTCATGGAAAAATACCTTTTGTGTTGAAAAACACCTTTTTGGTATTTTCGTTGAAAAATGCTTTTTTTCCTTATTGTCTTTGAAAAAACAAACAACAAATTACTAGATATTTTTTCTCATATTTTTATTGAAGAAATAAAAAAAAACTGCACTCCTGTATTTACAAAATACATCCTTCCTCTTATATATTCGCGAATTGACACCCATATCCAATCTGTGTTTAATTTATAAACGACTTTATAATAACTGGGTCGCAGGCACATACGCAGGAATTTGTTTCGGGGGGAGGGGGGGCAAATCCTTCAAACCCATTATTCTGTGAGAAAAATCAGAAAATTATGGGAAAATGAAAAAAATCGTGAGATTTCGGGGGGGGGGGTGGGCTCGGAGGCCCCCCTGCGCACGTCCCTGCTGGGTCGTGCTTGGTGAATTGAGATAAAATATCTTCTTTGTATACCAAATAGCATAAACTTTTTCATTGTCGCCATTGCATAGTTTGTTGTACCCTTGTTGTTATGGATGTTTTGTATAATTATACGCTATGTTTAGAAAGAAAACTTATTTTTGCATAATTGACAGTGACGGAATCCATGTTTTTGCACCTGTCAAACAGTTCGTGGTAACGAACTGTAAGTAAGGAGCGACCCGGCTCAATGGTAACCGAAACTCTAGAAAACAGGTTTTTGATACCAATAGATATATCAAAAGAATAAGATTTCAATGCTGATTTCAAATATATAAGTTTCATCAAGTTTAGTCCTACCCATCAAAAATTACGCGCCTGAGAAAATTTGGCTGATTTTCGAAAAAAGGGGGAAAGACCCCCTAAAAGTTATAGAACCTTAATGAAAATCACACCATCATGTTCAGCGTATCAGAGAGCCCTACTGTAGAGGTTTCAAGCTCCTATCTACAAAAATGTGGAATTTTACATTTTTTGTCAGAAGAAAGATCACAGATGCGTGTTTATTTGTTTTTTTTTGTTTTTTTTTTCCCCAGGGGTAATCGTATCGACCCAGTGGTCCTAAAATATCTTGGGAGGGCTCATTAGAACGGAAATTAATAGTTCTAGTGCCCTTTTTAAGTGACCAAAAAAATGGAGTGCAAATAGGCCCCCTCCCATGGTTATTTTTTTCCAAAAGTCACCTGATCAAAATTATGAGATAGCCATTTTGTTCAGCTGTATCGAAAATATGATTAATATGTCTTTTAGGATGACTTAATCCCCCGAAGTACCCAGAGGGAGGGCTAAGAGTTATGAACTTTACCCAATGTTAACATATTGTATTGGTTATTCGGAAGTATACAGAAGTTTTCAGGAGGTTTTTTTTCTGGTAGTGGGAGGGAAAGGTGGTTTGGGGGTTATGTTGGAGGATCTGTTCATGAAGGAAGTTTTTATGGGGGAAGGGAATTTGCCATGAAGGGGGCACCGGACTTGCCAGCATTATTTATTGGTTATTGGGAAGTATACAACCATTTTCAGGAAGGATTTTTTCTGGCGGGGGGGGCCTAGAGGCGGGGATTACTCTGGAGAATATTTCCGTGGAGGATGTTTCTTTGGGGTAAGGGACATTTCTATGAAGGGGACGCCGGATTTCCAAGCATTATTTAAAAAACGATCAGAAATTAAATAAAAAAAAACAAGTTTTTTCAACTGAAATGTAAGAAGAAATATTAGAACTTAAAACGAACAGAAATTATAATGTATGTGTGGGGGTTCTCCCCCAAGTCAATACCTCGCTCTTTACGCTACAGTTTTTTTAGTGCTTTCAAAAGAGCTATCTATTCTAATTAAACGGCCTTTGTGATTCAGGGGTTTGTGAATCAAGATTTTTTTTAACTTTTAACGTAAAGAGCGTGGTATTCTTTTGATACATTTATTGACATCAAAATTCCGTTTTTAAAAGTTTCGATTACTATTGAGCCGTATTACTTGTTTTTTTATTGTTTTTTTTTTTTATTACGTAAACGTTATTATTCATATTAGGGGGTTCCACCTGTATTAAATACAACAAAATTCAATTTAAAAGTAAAAAAAAAAATTTGATTAAAAAAACATTGAAACACCAATGCTATTTAATAGAATAGATAGCTCTTTTGAAAGCACTAAAAAAAACTGTAGCGTAAAGAGCGAGGTATTGACTAGGGGGAGAACTCCCTCACATACGTTATAATTTCTGTTCGTTTTAAGTTCTAATATTCCTTCTTACATTTCAGTTGAAAAAACTTGTTTTTTTTTATTTAATTTCTGATCGTTTTTTAAATAATGCTTGGAAATCTGGCGCCCCCTTCATAGAAATGTCCCTTTCCCCAACGAAACATCCTCCACGGACATATTCTCCAGAGTAACCCCCTTCTCTAGCCCCCCTCCAGAAAAAAATCCTTCCTGAAAATGGTTGTATACTTCCCAATAACCAATAAATAATGCTGGCAAGTCCGGCGCCCCCTTCATGGCAATTTCCCTTCCCCCATGAAAACTTCCTTCATGAACAGATCCTCCAACATAACCCCCGACCCACCCCTCCCACCCACAACCCCAAAAAAAACCCCCTGAAAACTTCTGTATACTTCCCAATAACCAATACTATATGTTAACATTGGGTAAAGTTCATAACTTTTAGCCCTCCCTCTGGGAACTTCGGGGGATTAAGTCATCCTAAAAGACATTTTTATCATATTTTCGACCATGCTGAACAAAATGGCTATCTCAAAATTTTGATCGGGTGACTTTGGGAAAAAAAATAAGCATGGGAGGGGGCCTAGTTGCCCTCCATTTTTTTGGTCACTTTAAAAGGGCACTAGAACTTTTAATTTCCGTTCCAATGAGCCCTCCCACGATATTCTAGGACCACTGGGTCGATACGATCACCCCTGGGAAAAAAAACAAAAAAACAAACAAACAAATAAACACGCATCCGTGATCTTTCTTCTAGAGTTTCGGTTACCATTGAGCCGGGTCGCTCCTTACTTACAGTTCGTTACCACGAACTGTTTGATTTGAAATATATAAGTTTCATAAAGTTTAGTCTTACCCATTAAAGGCTATGAGCCTGAGAGTATTTGCCTGATTTTCGAAAAAAGGGGGACACATCCCTTAAAAGTTTCAGAATCCTAATGAGAATCATACCATCAGGTTCAGCGTATCAGAAAACTCTACTGTAGAGGTTTCAAGCTCCTATCTGCAAAACTGTGGAATTTTGTATTTTTTGCCAGAAGAAAAATCACGGATGCGAGTTTATTTATTTTTTTTTGCTTTTTCCAGGGGTGATCGTATCGACCCATTAGTCCTAGAATATCGTGATAGGGTCCATTAAAATGGAAATTAAAAGTTCTAGTACCCTTATTAAGTGACCGAAAAGATTAGACGGCAACTAGGCCCCCTCCCCCGCCCCTCGTTTTCGAAAATCCTCTGATAAAAATTTTGAGATAGGCAGTTTGTTCATCATAATTCATAGGCCTAATAACTATGCCTTTGGATATAACGTGACCCCCTCCCCCCCATAGCCCCAGGGGAAAGGTTTTTAAGTTATAAAATTTCAGTATTATTTACGCATTTAATTTTCATTGGGAAGCATTTATACATTTTCGTATTGGAAGGGGGTGGGGACAAATTTTCTGCGGAGGGTTTTCCCATGGGGAATTTTTCATAGGGAGGGAAGTTTCCAGGGGGTGAGCATATCAGGGGAGATTATACACTTGGATATTCGCCATAATTCCGAAACTTAATTCTTTTTTATGTCTTGATTTCTTTTTTCCGTCTCAATTTCAGGCGTGGAACTGTTAAGGGTAATTTTCAGGGATAAATTTTCACCGATATTGAATAGTCTAGATGATATTTCCGTGGGGCAGTGGCGGGTACAGGGGGCGAGGGGTGCCCCCTAGCGTAGTCTAAAGTAGTGTAATTTACTTAATTAACGCAAGTTTGCGTTAATTAAACCTGCACCTAACGCAAGTTTATCGGATCAGCCTATTTTGCGCCCCCCTAAAAATCCTGGATCCGCCCCTGCCGTGGGGAGGGGATTTCTCCGTAGAAGTGGGGTCATATTTCCGGACATTTAAAAAACGATCAGAAATTAAATAAGAAGAAAAAACACGTTTTTCATCTAAAAGTAAGCAGCAAAATTAAAACTTAAAACGAACAGAAATTATTACGTATATGAAAGGGATTGCCCTCTCCTCAACACGTCGATCTTTGAATTCGTCGATCTCTGAAGTTTGAATTTTGTTTTAATTCTTTAAGAATCACTCCTGAAACACAAGGGTCGTTTAATTAGAACGATAAGAAGTTTTTTTTTTAAGTGATAAAAACATTTAGCGTAAAGATCGAGGTATTGGGGAAGGAGCAACCCCCTTCATATACATAATAATTTCTGTTCGTTTTAAGTTTTAATTTTGCTCCTTACTTTCAGTTGAAAAACTTATTTTTTTTTTAATCTAATCTCCATTAGCCTCATCCCTCAGAGTGACCACAGCCGACAAAATTTTTAGCTTTTTTGGCTCTCCTAAAAAGTTACAAAAATGGCGTATGTCACCCTTTTAATTGTCACGGCCGTCCTGTTCTGGGTCCATTTGGTCGATCCTGTTTTCATACCTCCATGTCGTAAACGGGGTCACCTGATGTGTTGTTCCTCGGTTTATATCACCATAACCATATATGCTGTACCTTTGAGAAAGTATACAATTAATTTCCAATCCTTAATGCCTATACTACTTAGCGCTGATGCGAGACAGTCCGTCCATTTTCAATACTTGTACAACGGGATTCTTCTACGTCATTTGGGGACAGTAACCGGTCATGGCCTTCTTTGGTATCATAAAAATTACAAAAAAGACTTAGACGAGGGCTTAATGTCTGCATGAAGAATCCGGTAAAAGATACAAAGACAATGTTATTAGACAATAATAATAAAATATAATCATGGTTGCAGCGTTAGCTGCAACCTAGTAAAGAGCGAACCACAGCCCATAGTAACCAAAAGTTAAAAAACGTGTTTAGAAGAAAACTACCTAGTGAAAGACAATTGCCATGTGTCAC
The DNA here is from genome assembly GCF_049724085.1 of Artemia sp. Qi Xiang Cuo. Taxonomy (NCBI): domain Eukaryota; kingdom Metazoa; phylum Arthropoda; class Branchiopoda; order Anostraca; family Artemiidae; genus Artemia; species Artemia sp. Qi Xiang Cuo. The sequence goes on from NC_142806.1 coordinate 5,116,364, forward strand.
TGATTCAGGAATGGTAGCTATTTACTGATTCAGGATGTAAAGAGCGGAGTTGAAACTTAAAACGAACAAAAATTATTACTTCACGGCCTATCTAACATATATCAATAAAACTAATGCAAATAAATCAACTGGTGATATTTCCCTAAGTTTTGCATTGGAATTTAGAATGATTCCAATGCAATCATTTGAATCCAATTGATTCCAATACAATCATTGGAATTAGAATTGATTCCAATGCAATCATTTTGCAATCATTCAAATGATTGCATTGGAATTTATAATGATTTAAAGGATTCTTATGTAAAGGATTTAACTATTGTAAAGTATTTAACATCAATTCGAGAAGCATTTCCGGGTATCTCCTTTCCTAGTTAGTTGGGCATTTATGCGTCAACGATAGCGGTCCAGGGGGGAGCTCTTGGGACTAAAAGCTAGTCGTGGGAAAGGGGTCGTTCCCAGGGCTGGAACTTCCGTTCCAGGAAAGTTACATTCTTCGCTCATTTCTAAAGGCAGTCCATCTCTCGCCTTCGTCGTAGTTAGTTGTTCTTGTGCTACCTTAATTTCTCTATGTGTATTCTCACGTTATTTAATAAAGACCATGTACCAACGTTCATCGTCTATCTTTGGAATTTACGGAAACCATTACATCTGCCAATTATAAAAGGGCATATAGAAAGAACTAAATAGAGGTTTACAGAGTGGTGGCAAGCGGTTAAGACTAGTGGAGCATATATCACTAGGGGAAAACCTCCAAGTGACATTTGAGTGACCGTTATAAGTACTTACGACATCTTACGCTACATACTGACAACATATTGAAGAGCTATTTCGCCCGCTACCAAAATTGCTTGTGATATTGAGCCGCAAATATTACAAAAGACTGATAAAAAGGCATCGAAATGTTACGAGGTATTGAACTTTTTTCTATTCAAAGCGCCTTCTTGAGAAACACTTTCTTTTAAATGAACATTTTGAAATAGGCTGTTACACAATGCCCAATATGGATTTCCTCGCGATAGCTTCTACATACTAATTCAAATTTCTACAACTGAAAGTCTCCGGTTGATTTCTACCTTCACTTAGCCATTTTACGTTTGGTGGTTTATTTTACCTGATTTTATACAGTCGACGTGTGATCTACATTTGACAGGTTCCAACCAAAATTTAACATTTTGAATTCGATAATCGAAAATTAATTCTCATTTGTGACTACATTTGACGCTAGTGATTTAATTGAAACCAACTACAATTGGATCTGGAAAGGACTATCTTTCGTAAGTGATTTACCACGATTAAACAACCCAGTAAATTTTATTATACCCTTGCTGTTAGAAGTGAAGTTATTGCCCAAAATTTAGCGTCCGTAATTAAAGAACGGTGTTTAAAACAAATATTTAAATTTTTAGAATAACTGCTTTTCAAATTTTAATCTCAATATGTCAGTTTTTATTCCTATTCTTGATCCGGCTGAAACCTGATATAACAAAAAGGTTGCTTTTGATTTTGTAAAACAGTGGAGGAGAAATGGCATATTGCCACCTCTTTTATTTGACTCAAATGATCCTGATTTCGATCAAGATGAACTTTATGATTACCTTCAAAAGATCAAGACATGGGTCCCAACAAACCCTCCAACTCCCCTGAGCACCACCCCAATTAATCCTCCAATAGAACAGCCTCAACAGTCCCAAGTAATAGGATCGCTAATTGACCCCCTTTTTTTTAGTAATAACGCCACTCACAAAGTCAGAAAGTGGAAAAATAATTAAGTTTGTTACAAAATTTGTTACAAAGTTACAAAAATTGAGTTTGTTGCAAAGTTACAAAAATTTCAGTTGTTGTTAAATTGGTCTGATTCAAAAGCTTTGCGTCATTTTTGGCCCATGGTTTGTTTCGCTCCTTTTTTGGGAATCTGGATCCCACGATTATAAATTTTTCAAGTTTAAAAGGTGGATTACTTGTAGTATATACCCCAGGCAAAATAATAGGCAACATGGTTGCAGAGTTTGTAGGCGTGGCTCAATTTAAGGAAAAGGGTATATCTATTCTATAGAAGGATGCAAAAATTAGGAAGGTCATTTAGGGTGTCCTTAGAAGCCAGGGATGATGTTGTAGTTCTTGGAAGATTTGCTATAAATTTATTCAAGGAGTGGATAATACCGTCCTACAAACGGTATTTTTTATATAATTGTGCAGATTTTTTTTTTTTTTTTTTTTTTTTTTGGTGATGCGTATAAGGTTGCAATACAATATTAACAAATAGAACAGGTAGTGAGGAAAAAAGACACGTCTTCTTTTTCCGATGAATTTCCTTCTGCGCTGACGAGGGTGAAATTTGGACTCAATGATAATGAGAAGGCACTGCAAGATGGTCGTGATTCCTTGCAGGGTGGGTTGGCTACCCAGGAAAAGGGAGCTGGTTTTGAGGTCCCGTGGGATGGTACTGATGCCTCACGGGATGGGTTTTTTGTTGCACTGCGAGATGGTACTGAGTCCTCGCAGGGCGGTTTGGCTCCCCTGGAAAAGGGAGCTTGTTTTAAGGGCCCGTGGGATGGTTCTGATGCCTCACGGGATGTGTTTGTTGTTGCACTGCGAGATGGTACTGATTCCTCGCAGGGCGGTTTGGCTACCCAGGAAAAGGGAGCTGGTTTTGAGGTCCCGTGGGATGGTACTGATGCCTCCCGGGATGGTTTTTGTGTTTCACTGCGAGATGGTACTGATTCCTCGCAGGGCGGTTTGGCTACCCAGGAAAAGGGAGCTAGTTTTGAGGTCCCGAGGGATGGTACTGATGCCTCACGGGATGTTTTTTTTGTTGCACTGCGAGATGTTACTGATGCCTCGCAGGGCGGTTTGGCTACCCAGGGAGAGGGAGCTGGTTGTAATATCTCGCGAGATGAGGTTGATGCCTCACGGGATGGTTTTAATGCGTAGCGCTAATAGTTATGTAGAGATATCAACAGTAGTACTGCCATCTGTCGAACCACAAGTTAGTAGAGAAAAACCAAATAGGTCTAAACGGAGGCGTTCCGCAGCAATAAAAACCCGAGGATTTTATTGGGAATAATATCTTAACGTCATTGCAGCGTGGTATGATTTTTAGAGTTTCTGCAATTTCATTTATTTGTCGCTGGTATTTTCAGGATTAATTAGCCTTTCCCGGTCATTCATTTTGCCCTAATTCAAACTTTATACATAATCCCAACTTTCCTTGTCCTCATCAAATTCAGGGGTATGGGGAACAAGTCTATTTTAAAGTATACAAAGAAAAATGAAGTGTTAAAATATCCAGTTTCCGACTACTGTTGTTAGTGTGGTCCGTTTATACTATGTAAGTTTTTACTTATGCAAGTATTGTGTAGTGTTTGTATTATGTAATTGTTTACTAGTTCATGCTGTAGAATGTTAGTAGGCGAGAAGTGAGTAATTTGGGAAGGGAATGTTTTGAATTCAATTAAAGTTTGGGGGTTTAATGAGAAGGGGATAAGCCAAATTTGGGAAATTTAACTTAAAACAGGGGGGAGAATCTGTAAAGTATTTAACATCAATTCGAGAAGCATTTCCGGGTATCTCCTTTCCTAGTTAGTTGGGCATTTATGCGTCAACAATAGCGGTCCAGGGGGGAGCTCTTGGGACTAAAAGCTAGTCGTGGGAAAGGGGTCGTTCCCAGGGCTGGAACTTCCGTTCCAGGAAAGTTACATTCTTCGCTCATTTCAAAAGGCAGTCCATCTCTCGCCTTCGTCGTAGTTAGTTGTTCTTGTGCTACCTTAATTTCTCTATGTGTATTCTCACGTTATTTAATAAAGACCATGTACCAACGTTTATCGTCTATCTTTGGAATTTACGTAAACCATCACATCTGCCAATATAAAAGGGCATATAGAAAGAACTTAAATAGCGGTTTACACTATATATTTTTGAACAAATAGATTACAAAAATAAGTAAACAACATTCCACTTAACAAATATAAATCCAATCCATTGCTGCATTCCAGACAAAATACCCTTCCCCTTTAAACTATTACCAGAATTAAATTTTGAAAACTTAATAAGTGTTTTTATAATAGCCATGATAGTTTCTAGGCGCAAATAGATGTTTGAAATCAGGATGGCGCAAATATCGAAATAGAATCCCACCAGTTTGGAATAACGCCGAATTTAAAGATGGAATATCAAATTTCACTTTGAATATCAAACGTCAAATCGCATTTTTCCTAAAACAATTTTCTTCTTTTTTCAGAGTTCTAGTGAACTGCATCCCTTATAGTATCTGACAATATTCCCTAGCCTATATCCCCCGAACTACTATCTGACTCCAGAGTAAGCTGAATTTGATAGCTGAATAAGTAGTTTCATAATGAGCCATGATAGTTTAATAGCGAAGAATAATACCGACGCTCTTAAACAGGATGGCATTAAGACCGAAATAGAGCGCTAATTTTGTACAACTATTTCAAATTGTAAAACTAATTTTGTTACTTCAAAAATGGAATATCAAATGTTACATTGAATATTAAATGTCAAATTGTGGTGTTCCAAAAACAATTGTTATTATTTTTTACGGTTCATGTGAATTTGTTTATGATTTTTATTGTTAAATAAAGAACTCAGGTCCGTAGTTCCCAATTGTTTTTGGACCATGCCTCACCTAGACATTTGTAAAATCCTGCTGCCCCCTTGTGATATTTAAATTTTATTATTCAAAGTTTCACGTGTATTCACCCGAAGGGAGCTTAAAAGGTCACTAACTTGGTATTTTTTTTCTGGGTCATCCTCTTGGCATATTTTTTACAAATAAAAAATATTGTCTCAGTAAAATATGTTTTGTACTGTGTATGACTATATTGCAATATTATTATGTATCTTTTTTGCTCTTTAAATGCATTAGCTTTAAATTCACATGAAAAATGTTTTTTTTATCGCAATTAAGGCTCTAAAGCACAGTTAGCCGAAGGGTGCACGTCCTGCCCATGAGCTCCCAAAATATTGTCATGTCTATTCACCTGAAGGAAGCTTAAAATACCATTAACTTGGTTTATTTTCTTGGGTTGTCCTTTAATATATTTTATACTAATTAAAAATATTGCCTGAATACAACACCTTTTATACAATGCATGACGTCATTGCAGTACTATCAGGCATCTTTTTTGTTCTTTAAATGTATATGAATGTGACATCATTCACATGAAAATATTTTTTTTCAAAAAAATCAAGCTTCTAGCACAATTTGAAAACTTTTATAAAAAGTAAAATATTATTTTCATAATGAGCCATTATATTTTTTTTTAGCGAAAAATGGTATAGATGTTCGAAACCGAAATATATTAATGTGACGTCATTCACATGAAAATGTTTTTTTTTTCAAAAAAAATCAAGCTTCTAGCACAATTTGAAAACTTTTATAAAAAGTAAAATAGTATTTTCATAATACTATTTTTCATAATACTAAATTTCACATGAAATTTTTTTTTTATCGCAATTAAGGCTCTAAAGCACAGTTTGCCGAAGGGTGCACGTCCTGCCCATGAACTCCTAAAATATTGTCATGTCTATTCACCTGAAGGAAGCTTAAAATACCATTAACTTGGTTTATTTTCTTGGGTTGTCCTTTAATATATTTTATACTAATTAAAAATATTGCCTGAATACAACACCTTTTATACAATGCATGACGTCATTGCAGTACTATCAGGCATCTTTTTTGTTCTTTAAATGTATATGAATGTGACGCCATTCACATGAAAATTTTTTTTTCCAAAAAAATCAAGCTTCTAGCACAATTTGAAAACTTTTATAAAAAGTAAAATATTATTTTCATAATGAGCCATGATATTTTTTTTTAGCGAAAAATGGTATAGATGTTCGAAACCGAAATATATGAATGTGACGTCATTCACATGAAAATGTTTTTTTTTTCAAAAAAAATCAAGCTTCTAGCACAATTTGAAAACTTTTATAAAAAGTAAAATAGTATTTTCATAATACTATTTGTCATAATACTAAATTTCACATGAAATTTTTTTTTTTATCGCAATTAAGGCTCTAAAGCACAGTTTGCCGAAGGGTGCACGTCCTGCCCATGAACTCCTAAAATATTGTCATGTCTATTCACCTGAAGGAAGCTTAAAAGACCATTAACTTGGTTTCTTTTCTTGGATTGTCCTTTAACATATTTTATACTAATGAAAAATATTGTCTGAATACAACACCTTTTATACAATGCCTAACGTCATTGCAGTACTATCAGGCATCTTTTTTGTTCTTTAAATGTATATGAATGTGACGCCATTCACATGAAAATGTTTTTTTTTCAAAAAAATCAAGCTTCTAGCACAATTTGAAAACTTTTATAAAAAGTAAAATAGTATTTTCATAATGAGCCATGATATTTTTTTTCAGCGAAAAATGGTATAGATGTTCGAAACCGAAATGGCGCAAAGATTAAAATTGAATAGGCTAACACTAATTCTGTGGAACGTCAAAATTTAAAATAGAATATCAAACAGCACTTGAATATCAAATTGCAATATCTAAATATAAATTTTCCTTTTTTTTAGAGTTCAAGTGAACTATACTCCGTATCTGACTCCAGGCCAAGTTCAACTAGCGGCAAATTTAGGACACCAAAATGGAATTGCCACGACCCCTCTGGGAAAAGAGGCAGTTTATGCTGCTGGATCTCAATCTTAGCAGCTGTACTTCTCATAGCAATAGTAGCTGGATTGCTAGGATATTTTCTACAAGGTAAGGGCATTGATAAGTTATTAAAAATTTGGTTTCAATCAGGGGCGGATCTAAAGCAAAATCTTTGGAGGGGGCGATGCGACAAGGGTACCAATAAGCAAAATCTTGGAGGGGGGCAATGTGACAATGGCGCCAATAATTGACCAAATTGACAAATTATTTAAAAAAAAGAGGAAAAAACAAAGAATGAGGGCGCCAGAAAAATATTGGGGGCCCTGGGTCCCCCGACCCCCTGGATCCGCCGGTTGTCCCAATGTCTCATTTTATAGTACCATGGATGTTAAATTAAAAAAACTTTCCCCCTTGAATGGGCAGGTATTTTTTGGGAGGGGGGCAACATTAGAAAACAAATTTTATTTGATAGCTTAAATAAGAATTGCCTTGAAATTTAGGACTTCAGGAGGCCGGGCTCAGAGGCCCTCTCCCTGTGCATGTCCCTACCCAGGACTTGTCATGGGTCTCTTCAGGCCTAGAAATTACGACTTATCATAATTTTTTGACACAACCAAAACTAATTTTTGGTTGTGTCAAAATTAAGAAGTTTTAGGGCAGTAATTTTTTTTCAGTGTTGCCACCCTGAACCATGCAAATAAACAAGCAAAATTAGTTCTTTAAATTTGACAATGCTGTTTGTCCGTCAAAATTTTAACATTAGCAATATATTGATTCCCGAAGATAACTATACCTTCAAAGAAAAATTAAAGCTTCTTAAGATGCTTAGGGCCATTTAGCTTATTTTTTGCTGATGCTTTACCCACGTATCTTTCTTTTTTTAAACTTGGATTCCGCTAAAACCCAGAGCTCATCTAACCGTCACAAGCACTAAACGTCATTTCGTCGACAAGGAAAATCCGTCAGAACCACTAACCGTCAGAACGTCGACAGTCATAACATCGATGCGTCAGGAAATCGACAGTCACAATCGCTACCCGTCAAAAACTCGACAGTCATAACATTGACACGTCAGGGCATCGACAAAAAATGTAATGACGGTTTTTTTCGATGTCCTGTCGCGTCGATGTTATGACTGTCGACGTTCTGACGGGTAGCGATTGTGACTGTCGATGTCCCGACGGTTAGTGGTTCTGACATATTGATGTTCTGACGCCTTCCCCCCAAATCTGAATAGCTGCATACGGATTGTCTAAATAAATAATTTGTGAGACTACACCGGCTAATCATGACAAAACGATAGAATCGTAAAGAAGAGAGAAACGAGGATTATAACAGCCACTAAAAAAAAAAAAAACGCTTTCTGGCTGTGAGTGGCTTCACTGGCTGTTACTATCTTCGTTTCTCTCTTCTTTACAATTCTTTTGTTATATTATTGCCACTAGTTCTCGTGCTTACAGAACTATATACCAAAAGGTTTTACGTTGTCACTACTAGGCAATATATCGGCTTTGCCAACCCAAATCAGCATCTTCTGTAAGTCTCAATTAATACCCAAGTACCCAATATCTTATTTGCAAATGGTAATGATATCTTTTCTGTTGATATTTCAAGACCTTGGAACTCTTTCAACATTGAGAATAAGGAAATGTGTCTCAAGGAAAAAAAAATGCCTTGAAAAATGAACTTTTGTTGTCTACGAGACTCATTTCTCTAAGACGGCTGCGCGGAGACTCGAGGGGCGCTGCAAAAGTTAGAGAGAGAGAGAGAGAGAGAGAGAGAGAGAGAGAGAGAGAGAGAGAGAGAGAGAGAGAGAGAGAGAGAGAGAGAGAGAGAGAGAGAGAGAGAGAGATAGATATAGAAAGAGATAGAGACAGAGAGAGAGAGAGAGAGAGAGAGAGAGAGAGAGAGAGAAATAAAAGAGAAAAGAAAAATTGACAAATACACAACCTTAGCAGCAGTGGTCGATGGGTTATGACGTGAGAACAAAAAAAAAAGAAACCTTTGGTCTCGTAATTTGTAAGAGTATCAACCCATCTAAACCCGTATACGACGGAACCCACAGACATTTCGTCAATTGGTGCACCCAGCCAAAGCTTAAAGAGGGCACCAGAATAATTTTCATATATATTAGGATATGAAAATAAAAAGTGACAGAATGTCTCATAAAGGGTCGGCAAATTTTTCTCGAAATATTTCCTTTTTCTGGGTGCGCTCACGAGCATGTCTTTTAGCTCATGTAGGAACCTTTTTTGGGAAAACTTTACTTTTAGAATGAATCATTTCTTAATTGTTTTTGCGCTATTTTCCTATGCTTTCATTTTTACAAATAGTCGACTCGAACTGGGACACTGGTCATTATAATCTAATTAATGTTCCATTCAACCGAAGAAACTAGAACAAGAATTGATATGTTAACGTGTTACACTTTGTTCACACCATACCGAATGATTGATGGTTTAATTCCGACGATGAAATTATACTGACCGTCTTTCAAACCACAATTCAGCCAAATTCCCAGGTATAGTATGGCTTTTTTGCTAGTCTAAATATTTCGTCAGATTGAAATCCTTGGCAATCGCCATTCTGATTTATTGGCACTGTTTACTTACTTATTGACCACGAGCCGAAACTGCCTAGTGTTGCTCAGGTATTACATTGTAATACTTTAGTATTACATCCCTGATTTTTTTTAGTAGTTCTTGATGACGCGTCGCCATCCAAATTTCTTCTCCCTCTCATCCCCTCTTGACCGTCTATTGTAACTTACCACCATTTCCCCCCCTAATGGTGGCGCACTTTTCTGCCGTAAAGGCAAAATAGTAAAAAAAAAAAAAAAAAAAAAAAAAAAAAAATGCGATTTCAACCCACAGTACACCTGAAAGCTTCTAGGTTGTGGAATCTCGCAATTCGATAGTTTAAGCCTAAGCAATTAAAATTTTGGCACTCAACCAAGAAAAGTTATATAATTGACCACACGTCTCCTATGCTATGTCTGTGGTTTTCTTTGACCTGTTTGACACTCTAAGGCGTATATCTATTACCTTTCCAAGTTCAAAAGAGCTCCTAGCTACTTCTGATAACGAGCTTAGACATATTTTTCTAAGCAACACCCTTGTCAATGGGTCTTAGTAATTTCAAGGTCATCACTAAGGGGCGCTAATTGGAAGCTTTTGAAGTAAAAAAAAATATAAAAAAAACTGCCGCCCACTTTTGGTTTTGAAAAATTTGTTATCCTTAAAAAATCTTGTATCCTCATTACAAAATTGAAAAGAAAATCCTTGTCCCCCATGCATTTTCAAAAATTTGCGTCCTTGGTTTTACGATTTCTATACGATTACAGTTTTATTTGAATAAAGTTTATTCTATATTTATAAATATTATATTAATATTATTATTATTATATTAATAATATAATAATATATGATATCAAATACTATATATATATATATATATATATATATATATATATATATATATATATATATATATATATATATATATATATATATATATATATATATATATATATATATATATATATATATATATAAATTCTGTGCTTAGGCCCTCTTTTCAGTCTCCATCAGCCCCTTCTTTTTTGGATCTCGATGGCAAAATCATCGAAGGTGAACTGAATGTTCAAGATGCATTTACTTCATATCTTGCGAATCAAACAGTTCGTGGTAACGAACTGTAAGTAAGGAGCGACCCGGCTCAATAGTTACCAAACTCTAAAAACTGGAATTTTGATATTCATAGATACATCAATAGAATCAGAATTGTATGCTGATTTCATATATATAAATTTTATCAAGTTTAGTTATAACCATCAAAAGTTACGCGCCTGAAAAAATTTGCCTTATATTCGAAAAAAGAAGGAAACACCCCCAAAAAGTCTTAGAACTTTGATGAAAATCACACCATCAGATTGAGCGTATCAGAAAATCCTACTGCGGGAGTTTCAAACTCCTATCTGCAAAGTGTGGAATCTTGTATTTTTTGTCAGAAGAAAAATCACGGATGCGTGTTTATTTTTTTTTTTTCCAGGGATGATCTTATCGATCCAGTTGTCCTAGTATATCGTGATAGGGTTCATTTCGACAGAAATTAAAAGTTCTAGTGTCCTTTTTAAGTTACCAAAAAAATTTGAGGGCCATTTGGCCCCCTCCCATACTCATTTTTTTCCCAAAGTCACCCAATTTAAATTTTGAAATAGCCATTTTGTTCAGCATAGTCGCAAATTTGATAAATATGCCTTTGAGGATGACTTAATCCCCACAGTTCCCGGGGGAAGGTCTGGAAGTTATGAACTTTGCCCATTGTTTATATTTAGTATTGGTTAATGGGATGTGTAAATACGTTTCAGGAGGGATTTTTTTCTGATGGGGGGGGGGGGGTGTCGGGGGAGGGGGTTACGAGGGAGTATCCTTCCATGGAGGATGTTTCCTTGGGGGAAGGGACATTTCTATGAAGGGGGCGCCGGATTTACCAGCATTATTTAAAAAACGATCAGAAATTACTAGTTTTTTCAACTGAGAGTTAGGAGCAACATTAAAAGTTAAAACAAACAGAAATTATCACGTATATGAGGGGGTTCGCCCCCTAGTCAATACCTCGTCCTTTTCGCTAAAGTTTTTTTTTAGTAGTTTCAAAAGAGCTATCTATTCTAATTGACCGGCTTTTGTGATTCAGAGGTTTGTGATTCGAACAAAATTTGAACTTTGGCGTAAAGAGCAAGGTATCGAATAGGGGTCAAACTCCCTAATACACGTAGTTTAAACATACGAATATAGAAGTCCGTTACGTAAGTTAATTCGTAAGTTACGTCAGAACAAAATTTCGAGAAAGCCATTTAGCCAAAAAATTAAAATTAATATGCAAATTTCGTTTTAATTATTCATGTACGGTGAGCCAAAATCAAAGCAGCATTAATTCAAAAACGTTCAGAAACTAAATTAAAAAAAATAATTTTTTTTAATTGAAATTTAGTAGCGACATTAAAACTCAAAACGAACAGAAATTATTCCGTATATGAAAGGAGCTGTCCCCTCCATTATGCATCACTCTTTACGCTAAAGTTTGAATCTGTCACACAACTTTATTTTTTAAAACGATAAAAAACTTTAGCGTAAAGAGCGAGGTATTGAGGTGGCGACAGCCCTTTTCATATATGCAATAATTTCTGTTCGTTTTAAGTTTTAATGTCGCTCCTTACTTTCAGTTAAAAAAAAACTTGTTTTTTTTATTTAAAATTGGTAAAAGGACCGCTTTGGCAGTTAGTTCTTCTCCTTCAAGATCCAACTTCAGGTCTTATCTTGGGCCACCTTGTATGAAGTCAATGTTTTTGGAAACAGCAACGGAGAAAGAAATTGCTAAAATTGTTACGGGATTGAAAAATTCTTCGTCGTCTGGCCCTGATAGTATTCCTACTAAAGTAATTAAGTTCATACTTCCTTCCATTATTTCTCCGTTAACAAACTTATTAACCTCTCCTTTCAGCATGGTATTTTCCCGAGTAGTCTTAAGCGCGCTCGAGTCATCATATTATATAAAGGAGGGACATGAAATGATCCAGCCAACTATCGGCCAATTTCTTTGCTGTCTGTGTTTGGCAAAATATTTGAGAAGGCGATGGTTTCTCGTCTTAATAATTTTCTTACTTCAATTTATATAAATGACCTAATTTTTGCAGTTAGAAATAAAAATCCTCTTTATTGCTGTCGTCTATGTCATCCAACAGTCTCCCGTACCCATAACCATAGTTTGCATTTCTCGGATTTTTCTTGTTACTTTTGCTGATGATACCACCCTTATTACTTCTGGGAGAACAGAGGATGAATTTTGTACAAAGTCAGTGGCCCCGTTCAAGAAAGTATTAGCACGGATTGAGGCCAGCCCTCTTGCCCGAAATTTTTCTAAATCCAGATTTTTAGTTTTTTGTTATAGGCTATCCAAGACTTGTCACTTACTACCTGAGATTGATTTGTCCAAGTGCTGTATTGGCAGACAAAAGGATAGCCATTTCCGTTTCCTAGGTATCCTCCTACTTGGAAATTTATCTTTTAAACAACATATTGATTTGATTAAAATAAAGGTATGCAGAAACCTCGGTATTCTAAGAAAACTCAAAAATATTTTTCCAGGACCAAATCTAAGAATCTTATTTCATAGCTCAATTCATTCTTATGTTTCATATTGTCTGGTCATATGGATGTCTACTTTCCCTTCTTTTCTCAAATCGCTTTCGAATACTTATGATAAAGCTATAAATCTTATCCAGGATCTAAATCGTTCGGCAACTAAACCGTTACTTGATATTAAAAAAAAACTTATATTCTTTCCTGTGCGTCTTTCGCTTTTCTTCAGCTCCATGGTGATATTCCTAGGTCCCTTAGGCTTACGTCTTCTTTTGTATCTGATCGGTCAAATTATCAACTCCGTAGTTCTCTAAATATCCAAATTCCCCATACACCAACAATAAGATCCAATTTTAATCCTCATGTTGCGTGTCATTTGACATGGAATTCCCGATTCGGCTCGAGAATGCCACTCGTTTGGCACCTTCAAAAGACTAGTAAAAAAATATTTGTTTTCAAGTGATTTATTTTCTTTACTTTTGCCTGCTGCCAATAGTTTTTTCATTTAATTGTTTTTCGTTTATATATATATATATATATATATATATATATATATATATATATATTATTTTTTTTTTTAGTTTTTTTCTCCATTTTTATGAAGCAAATGCTTTACATTTTAAGAGTTCAAATACTTATGTTATTATGTTTAAATGTTAACGTTATACTTATATTGTTTAAATACTAAGCGTTTTATGTTTATTTGATCTTTTCATAATCCCCCTCCTACAGGCCATGGAGCCTTTGTGGGGATTTGTAGATTGTTATGTAATTACGAGTATTTTACTGATATATGGACAATAAATCTATCTATCTATCTATATGTATATTAATACTATATATATATATATATATATATATATATATATATATATATATATATATATATATATATATATATATATATATATATATATATATATATATATATATATATATATATATTTTAATAAACACATTGTTTGAATGTATATCAGCGCTTGCGTGAAAATAGCCCCTCCTTTCCCTTCAACGATGCGATGTTGATGTAGCGCCTGATATGATCAACCAGCAAAATTCCCAAAGTAAGCACACCTTATAGCAATCGAGTCCCTGATCTGTTCCATATTTAGAGAAATATAACGCTAAGATATTATTACTGCTTATTAACTATACAAAATATAAGCAAAATTTGTTTTGGGGTATGTGAACCACTAATAGAGGGGGCCCAATTACCGTCACCGATTGTACATCTGAGCGTGCCACTGTGCCGTAAAGAATCTGTTACGCTTGGCCCACTCCCACTTTGCCTGGCACATTTCCACCACGCTTGGCACGCACTACATGGTGTATATGATTTTTGAAAGCGGGTACCCCCTTGCCATCAATTCATAGATTTTAAATACTTTTTCTTATTAACAACCACACCAATAGCAGCCGCTACCTTCTATTACCGTTTACCTAGCATACAACACCGTTCGTTAAATGTTTTTGCTTGACTAATAATGGGGTTTCAGTGAAAGGAACAGCAATAGACAATCGCTTAACCTCTCATTAAGTTAAATTATGTATATAACAACTATTTACTTTATTGCAGTTGTTTAATCGTTCTAGGTGAGGAAGCTGATCAACTCAAAGATCAAAGTTCAGTGGAAGACGATCCTTCCTTCTCCACCCTCCTGAGGTCAAACATCACGGACAATTCAATACAACCAGCAGGTGAGAGAAAGTTAAAATTGTTTTAAAAGCTTAGAAAGTCTCAAAAGTGGCAGACAACTGCTATTGCAAAATCCAAACAATGACTAAAAGAGAGATAATTCTCAAACAATAACGTGTTAAAAACTCTAAAAGCATCCTTTAATTTCATTGGTTTAAACCCACGGCTACGGCATGTTTTTGGAAGCCAATAATATTTTTTCTTATTTCTGGCCAGACACATACCCCTGTTTTCTCACAAACTTTTAGGTTTAACCCCCCCCCCCCCCCATGCGTTAAATTTTAAGACAGTAACTAGAACGATAAGTGAAATTCCTTCTGATTGGATCTTTCATATGAAATTTTAGGACAGCAAAAAGAACAGATTGAGTCGCAATGTTTTTCACAAGTAGTCCCTCTGTTTCTCCGCCAAGTCTTAAGCACCTTAGAAAGTCTGAAGGAAAAGGAATTGAATATTGCTGCCGACTGTTGAAATAAATTTCAACAGTTAGCTTATAAATGAAAAAAAGAAACATTGCTAAGTGCAAAATATGCATAATTACTGGGTTACGCAATTTGAATACGAAATAACACACAACTACGTGACTTAGAATTAATATCACGATAATTGTAGGATTTATATTAAGGAAAAAATTTTCAGTTTGATTTGGTTTTTTATATTTAACTCCCATTTATAAAATGGCATGATTTTTCTTATATTTTTGTTTTACGTACTTATTATCTTTCTCAACTGGATAATAAGAACCAGGGTTTGCAATTGAGCCTTTTAGTAAATGTTGCTCCTTACTTTCAGTTGAAAAAACTTGTTTTTTTTATTTAATTTCTGGTCATTTTTTAAATAATGCTGGGAAATCCGGAGCCCCCTTCATAGATTGATTTGCTCCATAAAAGAAAAACAAAGGAGAAAAGTGATAAAGAAAGCTTATGACTGGTTTTATTTATATTTACACTACTTATTTATGTATTACATACTGGTTTTATTTATATTTATTTTTATTCATGTTTACATTACACCGACTATTTTGTCGGAATCCGATTTTTTTCACTCGTGTGTTAAAAAAGGATAGGTCCTCCAGAGACATTGCTGGCACCCAGGGGTCGAATTGACGTTTATTGAGGTTGTAAACACTTGTGTGTTAGACAGGATTGCCACCCCTAGTGGTTTGTCACTATTTCTAGTGATTGTGTATATTGCCTAAACAAAAATAATCACTAAATTTGCACAAATCACTAGATTATTGAAGGAAATCACTAAATCGTCCAGAAAATCACTAAAATCTAGTGATATTTTTTCCACCGGGCGGCAACCCTGGTGTTAGAGCCTGAAAGTTGTGTTTATACACATTTCAGTATACAAATAATAAAGTTTTTTTGTCACCGGGTGGCAACCCTGTTCATTACCTTTTCGTTTAACTTCTAAGGAAGTTCTGCGTCATGTTTTCTGGTCAATTTAAGTACAATGAACTTTTAGATATCATCTTGGAAGTCACGTTTTAGAAACGTCAGGAGTCCCAGTTTTTTTTTAGGATTTATCATTTGGATTAAGTTCTTTATATGTTTTTTCTTACTGTTACCATAAATACCAGCTAATTTCTTTTGCTGGTAGAAGTTTGTTAACATTTGTTTTCTGTAGAATTATATAATGAACTATTTCATTACGAGCAACAAACAAAAAGAGGCAATATAAAAAATAATGGTGGATGTTCTTATGCAGTCTTAAGGGGTATTTACTAGTTTCTGGAACGTTATATACACTGACAATACAAAACTAAAAAACAAATGTGACAAAATATACTATAACTCTATTTCACCTTTATTTGTTTATTTTTGCATATACATTTTTTTGGTATTCCTTCGATATACCCACTCTTTTACATACTGCTAGTTTGGTTAATCCTAATGAAATAAAATAAAATAGGATGACTATATAATAGTTTAGATACAAATTTGGGCTATATATTTGCATATTAGGAGGAGTGGGGGGCAAAGTATAGCATATGTTAATTACGTAACATAACCGCGATACCTCCCCCCCCCAAAAAAAAACAACAAAAAAACAACACTTTAAATATCGTATACTCAATTAAAACCACGCTATACATTGTATTTCTCTTCAGCCGTGTGTTGAATCATCCCGTCAAAACGGGTTTTCCATCGCGTGTTTAGTTTGAGATATATAAAAGAGTGGGTATATCGAAGAAGTACCTTTTTTTCAAAAATTCTTTGCATTATTCCTTCAGCAAAAAAGCTGTGAATCAAGATATATACTACTACTACTGCTTGATACCTCTGTATCAAGCGTAGCGTAATGTCTATCGGGAAAAATACATTTCAATGCTGTGTCGTTCTCGTTCACTAGACTAGTTTTTGCGAAGGGCATCACTCCTGCAACGGCGTCTGCAGTCATGGTTCTAGTTGGGTAAGCTAGTAAAAAGCCTACTTCAACGTGCTGTGAGGTAACACAGGCTGGGGTTTCCTTCCGGAGATAGGCGCGGAGGAAGGAACTTACGGTGGAACGGAGACCCTTATTCGTTTCTTAGCACCGGAATAGTTCCATCATTTTGTACCGAGTCTGTCCTTGTTAGGTGTATTTTCTCAGGACCAAGAACGAAGTAATGAAATTGAATTTGTATGATTCTTTTGTAATGATTTTTTCGCTTCCCAGCGGGCGTTTTTTTTATCAGCTACGATTACGCAAGACTGACAACATACTTTTTCAGTAATTTTAGTAAGCCACTTTTAGTAAGCGTAATACCCACAGTATAAATATATATCCGTATAAATATATATTCGCATATATTAATACTGCGCCTAATACCGGACATCTTGAAACACATCGTTGGAAACATTTTAATTTCCGAGTATAATACACGTAAATCTTGTGTATCCAGAAGTAATAACTAAAACCGGTATTTAGCCTTACCCCTATGTAAACTTAAGTGGATTTTTTTTTTATTATTCCGAAGCTTGTTTGATGCTAGATTTTTTTCCAAAGTTTGTTAGATTTTTCTGGAAAGATAGAAAGAAAGTTAGAAAGGATTACTATTTTTCCCAAATCTTTACTCTCTCCTGTGAAATTTAATAAGTGGACTAGACACTTTTAGTGCAAAGCTAGACAAAGGAGCTTACGGGGAAGGGTAAATTTTGAAGCGATCACTAGAAGTATGAGATATTCCTGTAAAAACGAAAAACCATCTTTTGAAACTGAAGCCTCCATAGATAAGTTTTTACTGGCTCACCCGTCTGCAGGGGTGCTTTGGGCTATTCAACTATTTTGAACTCGCGAAATATAAAATTGGAGGAGTAGAACTCGCGTCGAAATGTGAACAGAAAACTTTGGCTTTAACTAGAGCATTAGATTATAATTATATAATGTTGATGTTGTAAGTCTAAAGAATGAGAATATCTCTCCCCCATATAAAAATATGTTAAATCTTGGAGATTGTAACTTAAATGTATTCCTTTCATAAGTATCGGTTAACCAAATCATATCTTTTAAAGATTTTTTTTTCTTTTTTTAAAAAGAAAAAATGCTATTAAAAGCAGTGGTGTAATTTCGTCAAAATCCTGGAAGAGGCGGGGCAAAGTTAGAGCCAATTTTCCCAAATCAAGTGAAAATTATAGTAAAAACTAGAAAACAAGCCATTTGGTACCACAAAGGTACTATTTAGTACTATAAAAGTACTATAAAGGTACTTTATAATACTATAAAGGTAAATATGTACTAAGAAAATTTATCTGTTTCCGTTGATGCTTGAATTTGACAAGATTTTGGAAGAAACTAAATCTCAGCTGGGGGGCAAACTCGGGTCTGGGGGGCAAACTGAGGACTGGGAGGGGATGTTGCCCCCTGCCCCTTCCCCAGCCCCATTGCAAATTATGCCCCCGATTAAAAGGGGTGGAGTCAATTTTGAAACCAAGTTTATAAATCAATTTTGAATCCCTCCCCCATCTAAAAATATGTTAGATCTTGGAGATTGTTACTTAAATTTATCCCTTTTAAAAATAGCGGGAAGCCAAATATCATCCATAAAGAAAAATGTTTTTAAAAGGGATAGCGTCAATTTTAAAACCAAGTTTAGAAATCAATTTTGAACTTAAATTGGTTTAAATAATTAATTTTTATTTTTAGATGTCAAAGAAATGAACCAAAATAGAAAAATAAATCGACCGAACAGCGACAACTTTAATGATTGGAGTGATCCCTGGATGAAAGGAAATAAAAGCTTAGACAAAGGTAAGAGCTTTAATGTTTGACCAATTTTTTGAAGCTGTTCGAAGAACCCCTGAAAATTAAAATTTTTGCTAGAAGCTGTAAAGCTAGAAAGCTTTAAAATTCGTTCGAAAAAACAAGAAATGTTTTTTTTTTTTATAATAAGTCATTACGTTTAGTATACAAAACATAGAAAATGACTATTAAAAATGTACCCTCTTCGCGCAGAGTTGTTCATAGAGTTGGTGGTTCCCGACGAAAAATTAATTACAGCGCCCCATCCCGACTCAAATATAAGCAAACAAAGCCGCCTGAAGGTGGAAAATTTGGTAGAAATTGGAATCCCCCAGCTGTAGTGCCCGGGGTAGCTGGCCCGGTTACCCTCACTAAGAGCGGCTCTCTCTTCAATACAATGAAATATTCCAAAACCTTTTTAAAGATTTCAAGATTCAATAATTCTTTATTTGAACATATAAAAAAATGAACGTCTTTTAACCCCCCTTCCCCCAATAAAAAGGCCTAAAGGTCTGTTACTTACCCTATCCTAGGCCTTAGTTCCTCTAGGTCTTAGGGCGTGGACGAAGCCTTTTCACTCATCCCAAAGGAATGCTTCAGCAGTGACGTCTTCCCATTTCGGTACTAAGAAGGCCTGTAACTTAGGGCAACAGAAAATACCAATGACATAAAAAGTTACTCAAAACCAAGGCCGTATCCAGGGGGAAGTTTAGGTATTTGAACCCCCCCTCCTCTGAAATGTTTGTTTGACTCGTAAAAATGTAACAAAAATGAATATAAACAAATTTTTGCTGTGTTTTTTAAGTTTTTTTCCCCTCTCCACGAAGAAATACTTTTGTAACCGCCCAAGTTTAACCCTATGTTCACAAATAGAAAAATAACCGGGGGTTTCATGGCCGACTATGAAGAAAAAAAAACGTCAGGTTAAGGAAACTCAGGGGGAAAACCCTGCAACAAGGTGCTTACACAATCACAGCACATGAGGAATAAATGCAGGGACATTAGCATTTATTTAGTGTTTAAAGAAATTTTTGAATGAAAAATAATTACTTTATGTCAAAAATTTTTCGAGTCTTTATCTGAATAACAAAGTTTAGACTTCATTTATTAGTTTATTCAAGAAATGATCAGCAAAATTTGCCCAGTTCTATTTGAATCGCCTACGTCACAATGTATTCACAATTACAGTGCAAAACGAATAAATACAGTACTTATCAGTAAGAGACGAAGGGGACTGGCTCTTTTTCAGTTTCAAGGAATGGTAAGTCAGTCCAAAATAGGCAATTTTAACACAGCATGTTACAGCATGCAATTCTGACATCCTGGTTTCTGTCAGGGGTGGATCCAGGTTTTTTTAGGGGGGGGGGGCAAAATAGGTTGATCCGATAAACTTGCGTTAGGAGCAAGTTTAATTAACGCAAACTTGAGTTAATTAAGTAAACTACACTACTTTAGAATAAGCTAGGGGGGCACACGCCCCCTCACCCCCCTCTGGATCCGCCATTGGTTTCTGTGTTCGTGTGCTATTGACTAAATGAGATAGTTCAGTTCTTATAAAAACTGACACTAAATGGGGTTTCCACTAATAGGGATAAAAATATTGCAATCCATCTAATTTCTCCAAATAAAGCTTATTAATATTTTTAAATTACTACTTGAAATATCGTTATTCCATGATGTTGAAAATAAATACAAAACTTAAAAACTTATTTAAAAATAAAGCTTTCTTACAGATATTTTTTGCACTAATAATGCGCATAAGTATTAACCTTTTCACAGGGTTTGTGTTTTTTTTTGTTTTGTGTTGCTGCCTATGTTTTGCCCTGTATTTCTAGGAATTAATTTTTCACCAATTTTGTGTGTCTAGTCACAGCTTTGTCGCATAACATTTGTGCTTTTTGTGTAGATAAAGAAGAAAGTCGACCAGAGCCAGTCCCAGAACCTCCCGCGTTACCTGGCTTGGCTGTAAACCCACCAGTTGAGTCTAAGATTAAACCCTATGAGTTAGAGCCAGAAACCGATGCTAAATCGATGTCAGAGCAAGAGCCGGTACCAGAACCAGCGCCAGAGCCAGAACTGGCTCCAGAACCAGAGCCAGAACCTGCTCCGAAACCAGAGCCTGAACCAGCTCCAGAGCCTGAGCCTGAACCAAAGGCAGATAACAGTGAAGTCTTTGGTAAAGAAGACAATAAGATGACGAAGGGTAGTGTCGATGATGATGAGATGGAAAAGTTTATGCTGGCAGATTTGGCCAACCGCCAAAGAAATGAGGAGCTGAAGAGAAAAGAGCCCAAGGTCGATGTAGTTGTTGTCTCTTCCTCCGTCTCATCTTCAGTCAGCTCTAAGGTTGTTCAAGTTGTAAAAGGGAACACGACAGAAGTGACGACGAAAGAGCCTGAAAAGAAGGTAGAAGCGGAAGTTTTTAAGGTTTGTCTAAATTCAATTCTGCTTTTTATATATATAGTGTTCTCAGTATCCATAGATACATTCAGGATAAAGATTAGGCAAAAATGAACCATAAAGTTTCAGGAAAGATCCTAGAGACATGGTCAGCATATATCCCAAAATTGCATTATTATATTAACTTAACAAATTCTTTCTTACCCAATAGCTAGGGTTCTGGGATTCGTAGTTTCAGCTTACAATCAGTGGCGTCAATAGGGGGCAAAATGTATTTTTTTAAATCTGGAGGGGGGGGGGGATTAATTTTTTTATTTTTCCAATGAACCAAACAAAGGGTATTTTCAATGAAAATACTCCCCATAGTCTTTTATAAATTTGGGAGGGGGATTGAAAACTCTAGATGGGGGCAAACGCAGAAGTTTAAGCTTTATAGACTTTAGTGACATGTGAGATACATATTGACAATTTCTTTCACTGTCATAAAAATACAATGAAAATTAGAACTTCTGGAATTAGTTTTGGAAAATTATTTTTTTGTGAGGAAAATGCTGGTAAGAATAAAACTATTTCTGCTATCAGGAGGATAGGATGTTCCAAAAGTGATATGGGTGTTTTAAATTTGAAAACGAAGAGCTGGAACCAGCACTTGAAAAATAAGTACCCGACTTATTATTGAATAATAATGACGATCTATTGACTAATTATTATTGCTGCATTTTTACTCTCTAGAATGAAACACTATAAAATTCTGAAAACTACGTTAAAATATTCAAATATACTTGCATTTATTCATTATGGTAAAGAAGGTAAAGAATACGGCATTGGATTTTACAATCCCTACCGGCTGTGCTGATCTCCGTTTCATGGCCCTTCATCCAGGAAGTGCAATGGGGGGCTGGGGACAGCCACCGTGTACTTTCGCACACCCTTCCTGTTTATCTTCCACAGATAATTCCAGGTACCCATATCCAGGGGCGTCCCGAGGTTCGTTTTATTAGGGAGGCGATCTTTGTAAATTTTACCGAATCACTACCTTGATTTGTGCCGAATTTTCTGCAGAAATCAAGATTTTTGCTAAATTTTGGCCGATTTTACAAAATTTCTGCCGAAATTTGTGCCTTCGGCGAAAATTTTATCGAATGCCAAAAAAGTTTGGGCGGAAAGCCCCTCTCCCCCACCCCTCGGGACGCCCATACCCATATCAAGCTAGGTCGACTCGGGCTGAGCTTACAGAGTCATGCCACTAACCCCTGTTCAAACCAAATAACCAACGACCCCGGGACTCAAACCCTTGTCCTCTTGGACAAAGGGTATCAAGTCTAGCGCACTAACCACTCGGCTAGGACGGCTTCTTTAAGGTGTACCAGTAAACCCTACCCTGTTAGTCAACTGTGACTAATTGACCATTTTTCAAGAGTAGTAGAACCCACAAAAGCCGCTGTGTACACAAATACCCTGGCAATATTGAAAAGCACACATTTATAAAATGTAGCCTTTCATTAAGACAGGAAGTAATTAAAGAAACCCATCAAAGCTTAAGGCTTGCAGTTCTGACTGGTGAAAGTGCATAACAAATTCCAACCCACTTAAGTTCTTTAACTTGTACTTTCATTTACCTCCCGAGGGCAGCCATTCCTTTTGTATGTAAGTCATTGATAACTCGTATTGGCTCCCATTAATGAGAATTCCAGAATTAGCTGTTACGCCACGTTTCCATTTCGACAAACCGGAAAACAGATCCCCCAATAAAACTGCTTTTAAAAAAAAATATATCTCAGAAAAATAAGGATCCGATTCATTAGGTGTTTAGTCTGTAAAAGACTAAATGAAAATGCAACGATGTTGATTATAAAGGAATAAGCAAACTTTCCTTGTTTATTAAGGAGTGATTCCTCCCCAGACTAATCAAGTTAAGGAGTGATAAAAAGTTACCTGCAGTAGCAAGGTCGTATTATTCCTCAACTTAATTGGACAGGCAAGGACAAGAGCGGATCCAGGATTTTTGTTCGGGCGGGGGGAGTAACTAATTTTCGACTCGGTTTTCGACTAATTTTTACTAAGGTTTTACTAATTTTAAACTAGTTTTCGACGACTCGGTCAAAAATTTGGGGGGGGGGGCAAACCGGGTAACCCCCCCCCCCTGGATACGGCCTTGGGCAATGAATCATTCATCAATAAAACCAAGAAAGTGTGCCTATTCTTTATTAGTTAACTTACGTCATCATCACTCCTTAATAAAACGTTGAAAGTAAGGAATAAACTTGAATGAAGCTTCCTTAATGAAACGTGCCTTAAAAATGACTTAATAGTGCATGCCAGTGCTGGTAGATACCATGCATAAAATAGCGCGGCCAAGGACACGAAACACGCTAAAGGAATCATTTTTTAACTAAATTAAACCGTTTGAGCAGTCAAAACCAGTGTGCTTTTTTAAAAAGGCGGCAGTTTTGACGATTCAGTGCTAATTAGCCCACCTAAAAATATCCTCAAAATGTTTAACTACCCCCCTTTCGACAATAATAGCTTAGACCTTATTTGAAACTATCATATCCCGATTGTCCAATTTTTGGGGAAGAAAAGTGAAAGGTTTTGGATCATTGTTCCCATTCCAAAAATTAAAAAAATTGTTTCCGACCCAAAACCCTAAAAACAAACTAAGGAGGCTTATAAAAAGGCCAATTTTTTCCCTATGTGGTGGATTTGTATTTTAATTGAACACAAAACATTCTGACCCCCTGGAAAGAGCTACAATACCTCGGATGATGTGTACCCGCTAAGATCTAGGAAAGTCTAAATGAACACTTTTCGACCAAGTGTCCACTTTTTGAACACTTTTTGACCTTTATCCCTTTTTAGCTGTCCCCCCTCCACCCGAAGTTTTTACCTATTGAAAAATGTGTATGTTTTAATTAAAAAAATGTCCTAAAGGCTAATAAAATAATTACTTTTTGAACTCCATATAACCTACCTCTTTTCTATTTTCTTTTTAACAGATACAACAGCCATATTTGGTAGAAACAATTTTGTGTTTTTGCTGTAATGTCAACCCTTTACATAAAAAAGCTAGAAAACACAGCTGTATAAACCTAGGGCAAAGGTATAAAAAAACAATTTTTTTTACATTATTTCAGACTGTGGCATACCATTGTCATTTTTACATGACTTCATTTTGCCAAGAAAATACGGCCCCAGTACAATTAGTAGGCTATGTATTTGCACACAGGGATACACGTGTGGGGATATAGGGAACGTAAACCTCTCCCCAGAAATATTCAATTTAACCAACATACGCCAAAAATATTACTGATTAACCTATATGCTAAT
Organism: Artemia sp. Qi Xiang Cuo; assembly: GCF_049724085.1. Taxonomy (NCBI): domain Eukaryota; kingdom Metazoa; phylum Arthropoda; class Branchiopoda; order Anostraca; family Artemiidae; genus Artemia; species Artemia sp. Qi Xiang Cuo. The sequence continues at coordinate 5,140,787 of NC_142806.1, forward strand.
TTTAAGTCAGTTCAGCTTTTTGAGAAAACAAATAATCAGAAACGGCTAATTTATGGTGGGTAGTTGCATAATTTTTATGGCTTGTGTGACCTTTTTTAATTAACAAACCCGAGGAAGATTTAGTGAGATTTAGTGATTTAGTGAGACTTTAGTGAGATTTAGTGAAGATTTAGTGAGACTAGTTTCATCCCTCTCCCACTTGAAACCAGCATCCTTTTTGTCCCTGTATTTCCCTAAGAAAACAACAAAACACTTAACACTGTCCTTTGTGAATTGGTGCACGTGTGAATTGGTGCTGATTTGAAACACATCTCCTCCTCTCCTCAATTCTTGTCTTTAGAACTCCCTTTAATACTGATTAGTTTCGTACAATTTATCCTTCCCTCCTGTCCCTTGGCGGATGAATTTGAAAAATAATAGATAAATATACTACTACTACTACTAACAACTCATTACAGCACAAACCCGCCTGAGACCAGTACAGCTAGGTACACTCCTCCTCCTCCCCAGTATATTCGAAACCTCCTTCTTTACGTCCTCCCAAGAAGGTTCAGTCATTCTTAAATCTTTCTTTGCGACCTCCTCAGGCCCCATTTGCGGACAACCTGCTTTTGTTTTGCCTTAGATGGTTGGCTCTCTTTGGAAATCAGTCTTTTTTCATTCGAAGAGCGTGTCCTATCCATTTAAACTTTTCTCTCATTATAGCCCTAGGAAGCCAGATTGAACAACGTTTTTCGTTCATCTTACTGTTTATAATACGGTCAGTCAGACAGGTACCCAAAACAATCCGTCGACAATTTCTCTGGAAAACATTTAACCGACCCTCCTCCTTCTTTTGGAGTTCCCATGCTTCAGAACCATTCTTGACCACTATCATCACTGTAGATTTGAATATTCTAATCTTGGTTCGCAGGCTTATTTTCTTATTTTTCCAAACTTTTTTCAACTGTGAAAAAACACCCTGGACCTTGACTATTCTACTTTTAACATCTTCACTGCATACACCATTTTTACTAATAATACTACCTAGGCAAGTGAAGCTCTCTGATTAGTCGATCTTCTCTTTACCCATACCTTCTCTTCATCTTTATTTATTCCCAGTCTTAGTGACTTAATCTTCTCAACATTAATTTAGACCTATTATTCCATCTTTAACTCTCAAGACCTCCAAAAATTCATTCCTTTTGCTAGCATTTTCATCAAGACGTCGAAATCATCAGCATATCTAAGACTAGGCCTCCTCAAGTTCTGCCTCCTCATTTGATTCCCTGCTCTCTCATAACACTTGCTGTGCTTCTTGGGATCAAGTCCATTAAAATGACACTGACACCAAAATCTTTGCCCTCCCCCCTCATATGGGATATGTGGGTGCACTCACGAACAAAATTGATGTACATATTAGTTTATCATTAAATAATTGCAGATTTGGGACTTAAAGATTTCTTAAAATGTTTCTTTTGCCTTTGCCCATATGTTTCTTTTTAAATTGATCATTAAATATGTCACGAACTTTTAAGGAAAATCAAATTTGTACTTTTGAACAAAGTCACGTAAAATACCGGTTTAACAACCTTTTGGTATTTTAGTGAAAGCTTATTCTAAAGGATAAAAATTGAATGTGTGGATTTTTATTTCTTTTAAAAAACAGAAAATTATTTAATGGCAAAGGCGCAGAATAACAATATATTGACAAACTTTTGTTCTGTCAATGTTAATTTACAGTGTCAAGATAAATTTTGACTTTACTAAAAGAAACAATTACAGTAGCTATGACCAAAGGCATATTCATAAGGGGGGGTCGGGGGTTTGATCCCCAAATCCTGAAATGTTTGTTCGATTCGTAAAAACAGAGACAAAAATGAATATAAACAAATATTTGATGCGTTTTTTAAAGTTTATGCGTTTTTTAAAATTATCAAAGACGGTTTTAGTATCTATGAATGGAGCTTCGTCTAGTATTTATTCTATTATGTCCTTTTTCTTAGAGACTAAACTTATATTGCTTAAATATGACTTATCTAGGCTTCCTCTTGTTAGCTGTTTTTGTATAATACTAGAAAAAAAATGGGCTTAAATGTACGAAAAATGGTAGCCTTTACCTATTCTGATTTTGAACTCCAGGATCTATTGGGAAAAAACCACCCAAAGGGTTGAATCTACGTGCACCTTTAAACATTGATCACTTTGTTGCACTTAAAACTTAATGGCTTATCTACAAATACTGCACAGAGGATCTATTGCGCCAAGAGTTCTCTCTAGTGTTTTTATCCCCTGATCGTTTGTGCTGGATACGTGTTTACTGCACAGGAACTGCTTACTTGTACTTGTTCAAGAATCAGGCGTTTCGACCTTGCATGACATCGAAGATCTCTGAGATTCGTTAGGTCCATGCTGAACGGCTACTTCCTTCAGGGGAGGTAGTCATACTTGATACAAAAGTCCGCAAATCCTTGATTTGGCCGTCGTTTTAAAAAAGAATTATAAATTTTCGTGAAATCGAGCTTGGAAATACTTAAGCTAGGCTATTCAGCTACACATTACAATTTCTAGTACTCTTTTTCTATAATCTGAAATAAAAAAAAAAAAAAATGGTCCAGGTGTGACATCTAGTTATTTAATGTCTACACTTAAGGAATTAAACTAATAGAGAATAATTAAGACATGGAATTGCTTGAGTTATCGGCACGTTGACGGCATTTCCGAGGCTCTCTTCTTGACAAAAAAAAACAAATATTTTAATTTGTAGTCTCCGGATTATGTGTTATGTTTACGCGAAGCATAGCATGTTTAAATAATCTTCAAATATTAAGATAAACATAAAAAAGTGTACTTGGCAAAAAAATAGTAATAAGAAGGGTAAATCTGGAAGCATAGAAATTAATGTGCAATAAAAACCATATTCCTCAAGATAGAAAATTTAACTTCTTTTTCTTTCTTTGAAGGAATCAACATTAACGTCAACATCTCCTAAACCAATTAGCACAACAACTACTGTTAAAGCAGTGATACCCGAAAAGTTTCCAGAATCACCTATAGCTTCAATAGAGCAAGATCAATCTCAACCTGATGCAGCAAATGCCTCTTCTGAGACGTCTACTGATCTTGAGAGCAATGAATTTGATGATACAGACGCTGGTAAGGACATTGAAACCAATGATTCTGTCGCCCTCCCTGATGTCTTTGCTGCTCAAAATATCAATGAATCAGATGAAGTACAAATACCAGAGCAAATTCTTCCTGTAGAAGAAAAACCCCTCTTTACTCCAGTTGAAGCAAATAACAGCATCTTAGGATCTAACGAAGCAAGAGAAGATGTCACAGAATTAGAAGAAGGAGATGAAGACTCTGTTGAAGTCGAGCCTGTTGATCCTCAAGAACTTGCAGCTTTGTTAGCTTCAGTTGGTAAGCAGCAGGCAACATCTCAGACTAGTGCAGTTCAAGATTTACAGACTGCACCACCTCCATCGTTGGAAATAGCTTCTGATGAAGAGTCTTCAGAAGAAGCTGAAGAGAAACAGGAAGTCGGTAAGGCTTCCATCTTGCATGATTGAAAAAAAACTGGTTTTGGTTGACACAGCCTTATTGCTTTGCTTGTTTTATGCTGCTTTTTATGTGTTTATTTTATAGTATTTGTGTAACCTTATTAAGCGGACCTTCCAGCTTTTTAGGAAAAACAATACACCGGAAAATTATAAAACAAAATGCGCAGCTTAATTAGTTATGTGCACTTTTTGGTGATATTTATCTAATAGTAAGCTCTTACGCATCTTGTGCTACCACATACAATCTTTTTGGAGTTACTTCTGCGAAACAACTCAACTTTTCGACACAAAAACTGTCTCATAGCCGCATAAACTCAAGCTATCATCCAGGGCCGTATCCAGGATTTTTTTTGTAGGGGGGGGGGGACAAAAAAACACAAAAAGGCGCACCAAAAGTCCTTTATATTCATTTTTGTTGCGTTTTTTCCGATTCGGAAAAATATTTTTTTTTTGGGGGGGGGAGGGGTTCAAACCCCTAATCCCCCTGGATACAGGCTTGCTTTCACCAAAACGTAAACTATCAATAAACCACATAAACTACCAGCCAAAACCCGCAAGAAAGCGAGAGACCGGTTATCCTACATAACGCTGGATAATCATTCCTACTTTATCAGATAGAGCCATCAAGTCCCTCATACAGAGTTCCTGAGTTACAGGCTAACCGATATATTGCATTTGGGTAAATGTCAGTTTCTGAATGTGTGTTACCCTGGTGCATCTAAAATCTGGTAGCAAAGTGCCAATGTGGGTCTTGAGCAAAATCTTGGGGGAGGGGGGTGGGACAATCTGACGAGGGTGTCAATAATTGACCAAATTGGCAAATTTATTTAAAAAGAAGGAAAGACACGGAATGAGGGCACCAGAAAAAAAACCTGGGGAGAGGGAGGCAGGGCCCCGCGTGGATCCATCAGTGCAAGATTCAAACCGAATAAAGTGTTGGACTTTCTCATACAGCTCCCTTCTACAGAACTTGTGACGTTTTTAACAAACTTGAATCACAGCTGTCTGAACTGAATTATACCAATGGGGAGTAAAGATTTTTCAAGAGCTCCTTCTGGATCAATATAAGATGCTTCTAATTTGTATTTGGCAGCTCATCTTTTAAGACTATATTTGGCTGGAAAGTGAATGTCAAAACAAAACGTCCAATGTAACTAGAACATATATTTTCTATGAAGTTCTGGAAGTAAAACTGTCTGGTAGTTTGTGATTGAGGAAGCTGACAAAGTTTTTATAGTTGCATTGGTTTATAGAGAAAACATTGTAATCGACGACGCACCCGGGTTGGGCCTCGGGGCCAAGCCTCCCCCAAAATCCAAAATTTTCAGAATTTCTTGGTACTTTTTATTCAAATTATCAAATAAAAAGTGTATTTCTCTTATCCCTCCCTCTAAAAAAGGTTGCCTGGACTCATAAGATAAGATTTATTGCTGAAAACCGGCTATCACAAGCCAAAAAGGGCCGAATTAGCAATTTAGAGTAAAATAAAATGAAAAAAGAACAACAAAAACGAGCAATCAAACAACAGAAGGAAGTTATTAAAGGGTAAATGTCAAATACTTAAAAATTTTAAAAACAAAACAAAAAAAACTCATAAAATTATAAGGCCAACGTAAAGTCAGAAAAAATGCCAAAAAAAAAAAAACGGAAACTCGTAAAACTAACAAGGGGATAAAGTAAAAGGTGACTAACAAACATAAATATAAAACCTCCAAATTTGCAAAATGGGCATTAAAATTAATAACTATGAGGTAAAGAATGAGTGAGGGGGGGGGAGGGAGGCAGCGGAGATTAACTGGTTGAAAATGTCAACTATGTAAGGGATAAAAGTTCTTCTATATCTTTCAGTGCAAGCTCTTATTGGGGCAAGAAGGGGGATTTTTGTTGACACAGAACGTGGGAGGCGGGGTCGAAGGGGTGAATATTGACCAGGGAAAAGGGGAGTTGTTCGAGGGTTATGAAGGGCATGGTTAGCAAAACGCAAGGCAAATTTTGCTCTCCTTTCCTTAAGGGTGACAAGATTAGCTCTCATAAGAAGGGAATATAAGGTACTTTACCTTCATTGAAGATAATTCTTAGGCATATTTTTTGGACTGCCTCTATTCTGTCCGACAATTCAATGGAAAAATGGACTCATGCAGGCGCTTGGGATTTCTGTCCCGTGAGCTACTAGGCTATTTGAAAAACATTTTTTTTTTAAACTATAGTGGATCTTGTAAGCTCCAATCTATTTAAACAAAGCATGGAAAACGCTCTAAACTTACTTTCCTTGTTAAGATTTCACAATTAGATCGACGATAAACAACTCTCTTTTATTTGTGTCAAAAAATTCAAACATTTTTTTTAATTTGGGATGATGCTAAACTCATTTATACGGTGTATTTGAATTTGGTGGCCAGGTGGTATAAAAAATAATATTTGAATTTGTCGTCTACCTAGCGAGTTGCTTTTCAACTTAGTTCGAGAAATTTTTTTTATTTATAATATCAAACAAAATAAATCCCCGTATTTAACGGCCATCCTAAGTAAAAGTTTTACCCAGGACGGAAAGGGGTACACAAAATACAAAAAAGCGAAACAAATAGAACAAAATGGGCCTAAGACGTGTCAAAAAGAAAAGAAACCAACACGAACATTTTGCATGTATAAAACTAGGTGAATTTGGTGCAAATGAAAGCCGAGAAACAGAAACAGCAAAAGAACCAAAAAAGTGGAATAGAAACATGAACATAAGCTAAAAACCAAAAATACATGATCTTTTTTGAGGAGTAACGTTGTTCCATTTTTTGCTTTTTGCTGTTTGTTTGTTTTTTTGTTTTTTTTTTCATATGCACAGATGACGTTTGAAGTTTGTTCTCTTTCAATGTCTCTTTCATAGCTTCAGACTGTTTTTGTAGTGTATTCAAAATAGCCAAAATTTATTAATCTGCCGATGCTTCATTATTGACCCGTTCAAAATACCTGTGTGTCGGATGCCCTGTCAAAAGCCGGAATAACGTGATACACCGTGCCAAGTAGGTTAAATGTTCAACGTTCCTTGGTAGGGCTCGAAACTTCAAATATCTTATTCAAGATAATTTTGTTACGAAATTTCTTAGTTTTTAGAGTCTTGATAATAGGGACATGGGCGCCCATATGGGGGGGGGCAGGGGGGGGGGGGTCTCTTGCCCCCCCTGGCTGAATGATGCTGCCTTGTTTTTATATTTTTGTTCTGAGATTTCTATTATATAGCATTAAAAGTAGCAATTAGACGAAGTTTGCCCCCCCCTGGAATTCGGCGTATGGGCGCCCATGAATAGGGATCTGCTTTACTTATCTCTTAAGGCTCATTCACAATGAGAATTAACTTATACCGAGATTTAGCTAACGCTAATTTGAGCCAACCAGAATTTTCCATAGAATTTTCTGATTAACTGAAAAATCTACGGAAAATTCTGAGTGGCTGAAACTAGCGCTAGCTAGATTTTGGTTCGAGTAAAATCTCATTATGAATTGGGTATTAGGAGATCAATGAAGTTGAGGCTGCTCCTAAAATTTAAAATAACCGCGTAAGTCTTATTGACTGCGGAAGGTTGTAGACGTAAGGGCTGACTAAGACCGAATTGCTAGGGGTACATCGGGCTAATCAGCCCACGCTGGTCTATCCTGTTAAGTGTATTTATATAAACATAAAACATTTTTTTAAACAGAGGAGAAGCTAAAAAAAAATATATAACAGCAAGAGGGTTATCAGCATTACTTCCCTATGCTGAAGCATCTTGATATATATAAAGATTAATTAACAGTATATTGTGCCCTACTGCAAACTTGTAGCGGGGTCCGGGCTCCCCCTCCCCGTTTAATGAAAAGACCGTCCTGGCTAAGTGGACATGCGCTGGGCTGTGAATTCTTGGTCCAAGGGGCGCGGGTTCGAGGCGTGACCAGTTATTTGGGTTTGGCACACGGGTCAGTGGTGTGACTCTGTAATTTTAGCCAGAGTCGACCCAGCTCTAAATGGGTACCTGGAGAAATCTGGGGAAGATAAGCACGAAGGGTGTGCGAAAGCACAGGATGGCTGGCCCCCAGCCCCACATTGCACTTCCTGGCTGAAGGGCCACGGAAGGGAGTCCAGCACCGCCGGTTTGGACGTTAAGGGTCTAGTACCGTCACACTTACTTTTACTACTATACTTAATGAAAAGGAAGTTATAAACTACAGTATAGTTAAAATTTGTACAATAAAAAAATGAATTGTTTACATAAAGGGGAAGGCTAAGTTAAAGACGTCAAAGGGTTAGATACGACACAATTTAATAGGCCAATCTGGGTTAATGAATTATAAGATTGTAATTTATGAGAATGTACCATTAATTAATTGACAATTATTATTATTCAGTCAGTGTTTATATTGAATAATTCAGTGACTATTAATCAAATAATACATTGGTTAATCCAATTAACTGATTATACCCTTTGATTACTCAATAACTAATTGGGAACTTGGGTATTAGTTTAAACATACAAAAATGCTTAAACCTTTGGATTAGTTGATGGTGGTGGAGTAAAAGCTGGAGAAAATCTGCTAGACGTACAAACTCTAAAAGCATGAGAATCTAGAGGCCGTCTTAATATAAGGTATCAATCACTATTGACAGAACATGTAGCATAAGACATTGGAGCTACCCAATCTGATATTTAGCAGTAGAGATACAGACTATATAATGAATTAATCAAGGATTATACCCTTTCAGATTCAATGTTCGAAAATTGCGACTCAAGACCATCGTCATCAATGTGTTCAAACGTGCTGCCTTATGTATGGACTAAACTTCCAAACATTGCCGGAGACAGGACAGACGCTGAGAGAAACCTCAGTCTGCCTTACTTCCAAATGATTATCAAGTCTCAGTGTCATCCCAGGGCAGCGCAATATGCTTGTGCTGTATTAGAGCCGCCATGTGTGGAAGGAAAAGCTGTACCACCCTGCAAGAAATTCTGCAGAGGTAAGTCGTCTTATGTCCGGATATTTGTCTGAAATATCTTCCATTTCCTTTGCTTTCCCTATCAGCCTCATCTGGTTGTTTCTTTTCTGATAATTTTCAAAATCATCTAGCAGTAAAGGTATTTTTGGGGGCTTAGAGAGTCAATATTGATTTTTTTTTTCCATTTCAGATTGGTTACTCCCAATGTATTGTGAAATAAACTCTTTTGACCTGCACTCCCCCCCCCTTCCCCCCAAAATATTAAAATTTTTATGACTTATCCCATAGTTTCTCATATTTTTTTTTTGATTTGCCTGATTTATGACCTGAGTGTTTCTCATCTTTGAAATTCCCGCTAAAACATTTTCTGAATGATCACTAGGGCTCATTAGCGTGTACTGTAGCTTTTTCCGTATGCCCGTTTGTTTTTCCGCTTTGTGAATTTAATAGACTTAATTAATCGGAGGGAGGAGAGGATAAAATCATACTCAAACATGAATTGTTATTTAAGCTATTATTGGTGTTTAGTATTGCATTATATCAACTGAAATTGTTTATATTTCGAACAAGTACGTTCTTTTTCTGAATTAGTAATTTAATATAAGAGGAAAAGAAAGATCATTTTCTATAGTTTTGTTGTAAAAAGCGTGCTTTAATTTAATTGGTTTTGGTCTCTGACTTATTTTTGTAATGCAAACATATTGTCCCTTAAGTGTATGTGTTAGAAAGTGAAGGTAAATAGCCCCGCCTTTTAAAAATATGATTGGTTCTCATGTGTTTTTTTCAATGAAATTTTAAGCCAGTAAAAAGAACACAATTTTCTGAGTCATTACTAGTTTTTCAATAATTTTTTACTAATCTTTACTAGTCTTATACTAGTTTTATACTAGTTTTACACTTGTTTTTACTAGTTTTTCAGTAATTTTTTACTAGTTTTTCAATAATTTTTTACTAGTTTTTACTAGTTTTATACTAGTTTTTGATAAGAATTTTTACTAGTTTTTCAATAATTTTTTTCGAAATAATTAGTAAATTATGTAGTTTAACTATGAACCTACAAAAACTACATAATCAGACTCAGCATTCGTATTCCACTAATTAAAATAAAAATAAAATCTAAATCTAAACTTTAAAAAAAAAAGTAATTTTGTAATAAATATTTGAAGTTTCCCCGATAAAATTAAAAATTATAAAATCCGTTTGGGATATAAGAAAAAGGTAGTGGAATTATTTTTCAAATGAAAAAGACGTTTCATGATATCCAAGCTTGGTGCTGAAAAGCAAGTTAGAGCTCTAATTTCTTCTTCTTTTTTTTACAAATTAACGGCAGTAATTTCAGCAGTAGTTTAATTAATGAATATGTAGTTTACTAGCATAACCGCTTTTACCGTAAGTGTTTTATCTTTTTTTTTTCTCTGTGTTATCATATAATACCAGTGAATGTATTTGATTTTGAAAAAGCGCTATCAATAGAGACAAAATTAAGTGAAATTTTAAGCCAGTAAAAAGAACACAATTTTCTGAGTCATTACTAGTTTTCCAATTATTTTTTACTAATCTTTACTAGTCTTATACTAGTTTTATACTAGTTTTACACTAGTTTTTACTAGTTTTTCAATGATTTTTTACTAGTTTTATACTAGTTTTTGATAAGAATTTTTACTAGTTTTTCAATAATTTTTTTCGAAATAATTAGTAAATTATGTAGTTTAACTATGAACCTACAAAAACTACATAATCAGACTCAGCATTCGTATTCCACTAATTAAAATAAAAATAAAATCTAAATCTAAACTTTTAAAAAAAGGTAATTTTGTAATAAATATTTGAAGTTTCCCCGATAAAATTAAAAATTATAAAATCCGTTTGGGATATGAGAAAAAGGTAGTGGAATTATTTTTCAAATGAAAAAGACGTTTCATGATATCCAAGCTTGGTGCTGAAAAGCAAGTTAGAGCTCTAATTTTTTCTTCTTTTTTTTTACAAATTAACGGCAGTAATTTCAGCAGTAGTTTAATTACTGAATATGTAGTTTACTAGCTTAACCGCTTTTACCGTAAGTGTTTTATCTTTTTTTCTCTGTGTTATCATATAATACCAGTGAATGTATTTGATTTTGAAATAGCGCTATCAATAGAGAAAATATTTTCGCCATTAACCTTGTTTTTTTTCTTTTTTTTTTGGCTAGAAGTTTAAGACATAAATGCTTATCAAAATCAAAACATTTTTGACCCTTGGACCAATTTTATGTCTATTAATTTCTGAAAATCGGAATCTTCTAAAATTTTTCTTATGTTTTAAAATTATGAAGTTCTTAAAGCAGTATCAGATTTTCTTCTGTGTTGTCACGTTAGACTATGAAAATAAATAAACAGAATTAATTACTTAAATTTGGCAACGCTTTTGGCCGTAAAAATTACAAACATTAACTAATTGTTAATTCCCAATGACAACTGCTCCTCGCCCTTTTTGAAGGATTGAGAGTTATTTCAGAATTCACATCGTTTATTATTTAATATACGTAAACATATATTTGAATATGCCTATGGAGAGGCAAGCCCGAGAACAAGGAAAGGATAAATACAACTAGATAAACGCATTGATTTACGTTAGGCAAGGGTCGTGGCAGATCCAGGATTTTTTTTTTGTGGGGGGGGAGGGGTCAAAATATGTTGATCCGATAAACTTTCGTTAGGAGCAAGTTTAATTAACGTAAACTTGCGTCAATTAAGTAAATTGCACTACTTTAAACTATGTTAGGGAGCATGCGCCCCCTCACCCCTAGATCTGTCACTGGAAAGGGTAGAGTAATGTAGAGTGATGCGAAAGCTGCAGTTATTCCAATGATCAATATACAACAGTGAGAAAATGAAACTATTTAATAGCTAGCATAACTAGCCATAAAATACTAGGTTATACTATCTCGCAGATCCAAGGGGGAGGGGACCCCACCCGCTTTTTTTCGCCAAGATTTTTTTCTGTTTTAACTTTTTTTTAAATAAATTTGTCAATTATTGGTTCCTTTGTCAAATTGACTCCCCGAAATTTTTCATATTGGTGCCACTGTCAAATTAGACCCCCCCCCCTCCCAAGATTTTGCTCTAGATCCACCCCTGGCTATAGTAAAGCAAAGCTAGTCCAAAGATCATTATACTACAATGAAGAAAGTGAAATTATATAATTTATTATTATTAGTTAATAATAATTTTGGATAAATCAACAAGAGACCCATATCCAACTAGAATCATAGACCTTATACATGCATGAATCTACTAAAACGAAACATTAAAAAAAATTAATTACGCTCCTAAAACTTACTAAACATTCAATAAAAAATAAGAATAATCTTGAATGAAACAAAATTTAAGATGTTTTTGAAGTAAGAAAAACAAACATGGAGATAAAGTCCATAGGAGTGTCCCAGCATTGTAGAATCGACACAATTGGAGCTAATTTTGCTGCATTTCTAAAATGTGTCTAAAGAATTACAGGCTAAGCTGTTTAAGATATATCGCTGTTTTATGAAGTAAAATATGGTAATCCCATTTCAAATCGCTTGAGATGGTGATACGGTGTAATTTCATAGTAGTATGTCATACTAGTCACATCAGAAGCTGTTACTGTTATATCACTAGTAACATATTCATCTTATATTTGTTCCTGTGTAGGATTTAGGTAGTATCCAACATTTGAAAAAAAAAAGATCCTAAAAAAATGGACTGGAATTTAACCTCAGTATAGTTTCTTATATTTCACATTCTTTTGCTGTCTTCAAACTAATTTCATGTCCCCTTTAAATTGAATTACGTAACCAAATTTGGAGGATGAATGCATTTTAAAGAGGTCAATTATATGCAAAATATACAGTTTGTTAGAAAAATATTTCAGGCCCACGAAAAAATAAACTGTTTACAAGGGGTCGCTCTCTCTCAAAAATCAAGTACATCAGGTGATACATGCCTCGCGTGGTGGAACTGTGCCAAGCGTTTAAGGGGCTGTGACAAACGCCGTGGAACTGTGCCAAATGTGGCGGAACTGTGCCGCACACGGGGCGTTCCTAGATGTAGACCAGGTAATAGGAAGTCAATGCCCCCTCGGTTGTTAAATACATAAGAAAGACAGTGAATTTAAGTTATCTTAAGATATAAACAATGAAAAAGATTTAATGGAGGCCAAATCTTAGTGACCTTGACTGATTTTTCTGCTGTAGAGTCCTCTGACCTTTTCAATTAATTTTGTCCTTTAGCAGCTTCAAATTTATCTTTAAAATCAAAGCGAACTATATACTTAGTGAGATAGTTACTGGTTTACACTTGGCTGCATGAGAAAAGTACCTAGAAGATTTAAATACAATTTTGTGGCCATAAATAAATTTGAAATACAAACAAGAGGAAAGTGTTGTGTGAATTTGCTTTTTAAGACAATTTAAAAAAAGAGAAACAAGCTGCTCTAAATTTAAAAGAGAAAAGACATTGATATGCTGCTTATGGTTGAGAAACTGCCTTCGCCCAGCAATAATCTCACTGTGCATTCCCATATAAGACAATATTTATTTCTCAAAAATGGCTATCACAAGCCCAGATGGCCTGGTTTCGCACCTCAATGTCAAGAGTAGAACAGCATAAAAACAAAAAACAAATATAATAAGATAGGTGAAAAAAGGGCAATAGTTAAAAAAGATTAAAAATAACTAAAATAGCAGAATCTACAAGGAATTAAAACGATTAATAAAACACAAAAACAATCAAATCTTTGTGACTAAAAATACACCGAAAATAATTTAAAAAAAGACTATAAAAAGAATATCCAAGGTTAGTAAGAAAAACCTTACCCAGTGGGTGACAAAAAAGAGACGGGAGGGCGAAGAGGGGATGGAGATTCGGTTCTCTAACATATCAATTATGCAGGGGAGAAATCTTCTCGCCTGCATAATTGAATTCTGCATAACCTTCTCTCAAGGATGTATGCAGAATGTTTTTCGAGGTAGGGGGGATGCAAAAAAAATCAAAATGCATTAAAAATTTGTTTATATTGATTTTGTTATGTTTTACTAGTCAGAAAAAATATTTCGGGGGGGGGGGGGGTTCAAAATCCCTAACTCCCCCTTGACACGGCCTTGCCTCCCCTACATGAGAGTTCTTCTATATCTTTCTGTGGAGAAATATTTGTGGGGTGAAAATGTAGATTTTTTAAAGCAAAACTAGGAAGTCAAGGTCTAGGAGGGTGGATTGGCTAGAGAATTGTGACCTTCTCCGTGGCCAATCAGGACAGTGTTGATGAAACGCAAGGAAATTTTGTTCTCTGTTCCTTGAGGGTGACTAACTTGGCTCTCTGAAGTAGGGGTGTGTAAGGGACTTTATTGTAATTGAAGATAATTCTCATGCACCGTTTTTGGACCGGCTCTATTCTCTCCGACAGTGGTGTCGTTTAGGGGTGACAAGGGGTGGCAGTTACCCCCCCCCCCAATAAATTGGAGAAAAAATTATTATATAGCCCATGCCCCTTGACTCTTTGGATGTGGACCTATTTTGCTTCCTCAATAAAAATGCTGGAGCTATGCTCCTGCTCTCCGACAATGTCCAGGAGGTGCGAGGATGCCAAACAGAATAAGCAGACTGAAGGTTCGGGAGTACAAATAAGAGGACGATTCCCAAACTGTTCAAGGAAAAATGTACGTCGTAATGAACAATTCAAAGGCCAGAGGCCTGTTTGGGGAGGGGATCCTTTGTTCTATCGCATTTCTCGAAAATCTCGATATTTTACGGGTTTCTCTGATTTTCTACTCATTCTAGCATTGTCGTTATATCTTGCCCATGTTATGTCTACTTTTGAATTTACACCCTATCCCTCCCTTTAAAACAACTTGAAAAAAGGACTTTTGGGTTATTTTTCAAAATATTTTATTATATTTATATATTTATCTTATGAAAGTCCAATTATTGTATTCAGGTATTTGCAAAATCCACACTACCTTTTTATAATATAGAGGGATTTTTTTTACTGGATATATTTTTATCACAAAATTTAGCTACAGGAAGATTTTACCATATATTAAAAAAAATAATAATAATAACCTAGAATAGAGTTATATTTTTATTTAAAATTTCTATGTTTTAAAAAAAGTTATTTTTGATTTCTTACAGCCGTTGCTGATAGTTGCAGAGAAATGATCTTACCCTCTCTTCGCCTGGCACAGGTCTTTAGATGTGAACAGTTTCCAGATTCCAGTGATCCAGAAATGTGCCTCAATCTAGCTACAGGTATTACAATATCTTTTCTCTAATCAATTCATATATTTAGCAACGATGCGATCGTAATTCAGATCGTAATTCGATCGTAAGTTACGGTCTAAAGTGATTTAATCTGAACTAGGTTCTAACATGAGCACAATTAGGGAGATAGAGGGGGAAATACCTCCATTACATTTTTTGGGAATATATTTCTTAACCTTTTTATTGAAAAAAAACTCCCCCCCTCACTAGTTTAAAAAATATCTTTTTTAAAGAAAAGCTTTTACAAATTTTTTTCTGGCACGAAATTTATTAGCTTTGTGAGACAAAGGACAGAGAAAAGCAATGCCGTTAAAGACAACCAAAATTAGATGATTTTTTTTTATATTTTTTATATTTTTAATTATATTTATATTTTTTAGCGCGGGAGAGGTGGAGTTCAGTATTGGTTAAGAATACATATGTAAGAATTGATCACAACCCCTTGCCCTCCCCTTTCCTATGGGTATTATGTTTTGCTTGATATTGGGCAGTTGCTTATATTTTATAAGAGTACATATGTAAGAATCACAAATTGGCTTGGCCTCCCCTATCCTATGGGTATTATGTTGATTTTTTTGTTTTTACTTGATATTGGGTAGTTGCTTAATATAGTAAAATTACTCATATGAATATAGTAAATTAGAAAATGGCACCAAATTGCAACAGAAGATCACCAGTGCTATCTACACTTTGGCGAGGTGTTTCTTTTGTACCTTACCCTAAACTGTTGCCTACATGTCTTTTTAGGTACTTTAAATTGTAGAGGAGGGTAAAGAAAGCAGAATTTTATCACAAGTAGATTCCACTAGCATATTCAGCCTGCCAGTATTTTCTTAAGCTAACCTAGGCCAATTTGTGCAGACTGGATTTTGATTTAACATAATTGGTGAAAAAAAAAACAACAGATTAGTTATCACTTCCAGATAAATTTCAGCTTTAGTCCTATAAACCTAGAAATTGGTTATATCAATTATCTAACTTTTATAGAAATTTTCTACTTGTTTAATAAAGTTGCCTTACGCTGTACGCTGTGTCACACTAGTAGGTTCTAGTTCCTATTTAAGATAGGGATGGCGTCATCGTCCCCCCAATTGCGACGGTGTATATTTGGGGGAGGGTCATGGGGCGGTTTCCAGCATTTTCATTGGGGGGAGGGGGGCAAGAGGGGTCCATATCCAGATAGTCAAGGGGTATGGGATATATATTAATTTTTTACTCCACATTATTGGGGGGCAAATGCCCCCTTGCCCCCCCCCCCCCCAAACGACGCCCATGAGGGGGTCCTGTGACCTTCTAGATTTTTGTTGCACTTCCCCCAAAGATTTTCGTTGAAAAATGTTCTTTTTTTCTTTTTTCATTTGAAAACTTAAAAAAAAAAACAAGTGTACTCCGTTCCAAGATTTGGCGAAATACGTTTTCCCTCATTCCATAAATTTTTATGAATTGATGCCACTGCCTATCTTCCCATGCTAAATTGCCGAGGAGCAGTAATTTACCATTGTAATTTACCATTCTCAGTAATTTACCTTGTAAATTTACCATTCTCTTTGAGTAAGCCTTCATTTAAACTCTTGTTTTAGCATTGATGATTCATTTCAAAATAAATTTTTGGTTAAAAAAAAGTTTTGGTAGGTATCTTGCTGTCCAAAACTTTTTTTAAGACAGTTGAGACATTCTGATTAAAATTTTGCAAACTGTTTGTCACTATCGCCCCTGTTTTTGAGATATCTGACTCTGTGATGTTTCACCCAACGAAATCCTACGAAAGGGGAGGAAAAAAGTTAAAAAAAAAATTACCTTAAAACCTGACATGACAGAGCAAAACAGTTTTTAGATTTGTAATCAGCAGGAAAAACTGCTTTAGAAAAAGTAAATATCATGCCAGAAACCTGTAGCTTCTTACTGAGTTAATGATTAAGTTAATGAATAATAGTATTAATGACCGCGAGTTTTATGAAAATTGTCTCATTATTTTCATTGAGATTCGGATTCCAATTTTTAGTTTGTATTTTCGTACGGTAATCGCCCAAATACACTTATAATCATTGAAAAATATTGTGAATAAAAGCTGGGACATCGGAATTGTTCGATTTATGCAATATAAAATTACGCTTTTATGCTGTGACAGTATAGCTGCTAAAGATGGATTACTCTGTCTCCGGAAATATCAGTTTCTTTCTATTTATTCTTTAGTAGTTCAGCATTGCATGTAGTTCCTTTTGACAACACCCGAAACAATTGGAAATTTGCTGAATACAACTTAAAGTAGGTTAATACAATTCTGTACTTTGCAATAATTATTTTTAGACATGACAGCTTTTTTAAAACCTTGGCAAACTTTCTTCTATTTTAAATCCCAGTTAATCACAGCTTGCACACAGTTTTTCAAAGTGACGCAAGTAAAAAAGGCAAATTTTTCAAAAAGAAGTAAAAATCACTGTTTACATTAGCCTTTTGTTATCAAAACGGTTATACTTTAGTTTTGGAGATTCAAAATGCATTATGTATATTTTTTAAATTAAAATTAATAGGGATCAAGATTGCAGCAGTAGCTGCCACCAAATAAAGAGTGAACCAAGGCCCACAGCAGGGGTGAATCCAGGATTTTTTTTGGGGGGGGGGGCAAAATAGGTTAATCCGATAAACTTGCGTTAGGAGCAAGTTTATTTAACAAAAACTTGCGTTAACTAAGTAAATCCCACTATTTTAGACTACGTTAGGGGTAGGGCACTCCCCTTGCCCCTCCCCCCTCTGGATCAGCCACTGGCCGACAATACCCGAAAAGAAACTGTCTCGTAACAAATACTTCCCACACAAGATATTTTGGAAGTAATAATTACGATAAAGATTTCACAGATTCATAAGTTGCAGGGAGGGGCGTCCCGAGGGCGGGCCGGGAGGGGCGCCCCCCCCCCCAATTTTTTGGCATCTGGTAAAAATTTCGCAGAAGGCAAAAATTTCGGCAGAAATTTTGCAAAATGGGCCGAAATTTAGTAAAATTCTTGATTTCTGCAGAAAATTCGGCATAAATCAGGTAGCGATTCGGTGAAATTTACGAAGATCCCCCCCCAATAAAATGAGCCTCAGGACGCCCCTGGTTGCAGGTATGAGCAAAGAACACAAGCAACTAATAAGAGTGAAAAATGACACTTGTGTCTGAAAGAAAAATCACTAGCACCATCTAGCCTCTTGCAAATTACCTCAAAAATGGTACATATGTGTTTTTTTCTTCATGTACTTTAGAATGCGGGGGAGAGTAAAGCAAGCAAAACTCTGTCGTCAATTGATCTACCAGTACCAGCTTAAACTCAACCAGCCTGCTTAACCAGTGAATATTTTCCCTAGTTAGCATAGGCCTAGTTTATGGGGACTGGATTTTGGCTTTAACTAATTTTTGAAAACGAAAATTCTAACCAATTACCACTTAGTGAAAAATTTGACTTTAAATTCTTTTGCATTTCAGATTATCTAAATTATCCAGTTTTCTTTGAAATTATCTGCTTTTTTAATGTAATTGCGAGACAATACGGGCTGTCATTATCTTTTAATGTGACTTAATATGGAATGTGACATATACAAGGCCGTACCCAGGAGGGGGAGCTTGGGGATGGGATCCCCCCCCCCCAAAAGAAATTGTCCGACCCGTAAAAACGTAACAAAAAAGAATATAAACAAATTTTGATCCGTTTTTTAATTTTTATTGTACCCCCCCCCCCCCCCCGAGAAAATCCTTTTGCAACCTCCCCCCCCCGGAAAATACGGCCCTGGATATACATATTGTGATACACATGTGATATATAATCGCATAATATTTAACAGTTAGTTGTTTTCCATTCTATTTTGTTAGGAGAGAATTTATTTCGAAAGGAGTTTGAGCAGCTAAAAACTGAGGCCACATTAACATAGAAAATACATAATTGAAATCGTCATTTTCAATAACCTTCAACTGGAGATTATAGCCCCCCACCTTGAAAAACAATGAAAATCATTGAAAACATGAAAGAAAAAAAATTGAAATTTGAAAATTTGAAATAATTGAAAGAAAATATTGGTGATAGTAACACTGATGTGTCTCCATTTTGTTTTGCTGTAAGATTAACATTAATTAACCACTTCAAATAAAGAAAATGTGAAATCGTTCATTTTCTTTATTTGTAGTTATTATCGTTCATTACCTGTACAAAAGGAAGGGGCATTATGCCCCTTCCTTGATTGTTGAATACTTGAGAACTTTTGGCAGTGGTTTACTCTCTCTGTCTCCATACCTTAATGGCCTAATTAAAACCTGACTTGTAAAAAAGACAAAAAAATACATTAGTCTTCTCTTGAATGAAGTGGGCTCTACATCTTCCTCGAAATAGACCCTATTTATATACTCCTCTTTGCATAAATCAGACCTCTCTTTATATAAATCACAGCTCGGTCACTAGATTTAGGTGTCATATGAGTTTTTGTTGCATTAAAGATGGACTAAAATTGAAACTCCGAGTAATAGGGGCAAATTATCGTTACTGCCAGTATAGCATTATTCGTCATTGAAAAGTCCTTGCTGCAAATTACCTTATATTTAGAACGTTTTGCAAACAATGATACGTTGAACGTTATGGTTACACGTTATTATTATATTTATTTTTAACTCGCACTATACAAAAATAAACGTGGAATAAAAAAACAGAAAAAAAAATAAAAGAAGGAAACATAAAAACAGACAATAAACACAAACATAAAAGAAGAAACATAAAAACAAGCATAAACACAAATATAAAAGAAGGAAACGTAAGAAAAAACAATAAGCACAAAAAATACAAATATAAAAGAAGGAAAATACACTAAAAACTGAAAGAACCTAATAAGGTGGCGATATGGAGAAATACAAACACAAACTGTGATGGTTAAACATAATTTGCTAAAAATGAAAAATAAAAAGAATGAAAAAATGGAAAATCAGTGAAAAGCAAATGGTTTTATTAGAGCCACCAACATAACAAGGCAGTCTAAACGTGGTCTAAATTACAGAATTATGACAATATCCTCTCCATCCATTCTTCTTTTTCATGATCTAATCAATGCTTGCGATTTTAAGTTTTGAGATGTAATTAAGTATTATTAGTATAATTTAGGTAGCTGTATATTGCCCAGAATTTATTTTCGTTTGTTGGTTTATATTTTATAAGACCAGTTTGTTGATTTTATTTTCTTTATACTCTTAAATTTTGGAGGTTAATGAAATGTTTGATTTGAATTTTTTGGTTATTTTTATTTTATCTACTCAAATTATTTGATTATGCCGTTAATGAAATGCACAATGGTGGCACATTTAAACACCAAAAAACAGCACTGACGGGCTTTGCAGATAAATAAAACCCATATAGTCGGTGGCATTTCTCTGATAAGCATGATGTGATTAAAAATAAATTATTTATTAATTTATATTCCCGTTGAAGATGGGCTAAAAATTATAATTCCTGTCAATACTGGAAAATTATTTGCATTGCCAAAATTGTATATTCCCCTTAAATAATCTTAAATTACATTATGCATGGCATAGAAGGATGGCTCCTTGTGGTACGCTTACCTGTGCTGACTTCAAATTTTGATTTATGAGTATGAGAGTTTCACCATTAAAAAAAAAATCCTTGCTGTAAATTACGTTCCATTTCATATACTATGAAGATAGTGACACGCTGTACGTTGCGGTTGTACGTTATATAATAGTTGAACGTCATTCGTTATGGGTGTAATATACATTCGTTAACAATGATTATGCTTTACGCAAATTTGGTAAATTTTTAGGTGGCTCAACCGACAGCTGTGGCTCCAACGAGTTCCAGTGTAATGATGGCTCTTGTATACCTGAATCCTGGTCCTGTGATGGAAACCGGGACTGTCCAAATGGAGAAGACGAAGCACTTGGACAATGTGGAGCTGTTCCTTGTTCTGAATCGGAATTCAAGTAAGTTCTTTAAGTTCATTCTGTTTTTATAGGTTTAATTTCGTATCTTAACAATCTCGTGGCCTTGGTTTCTTTGCATTATAAATAAACTGATGGCGAAATCCTAAATTTACGTGATAGGCATGCGAACTAATTCCAGGTTATGACGGTGATTGTGTTGAGCAAGACCATCCGTCTTAAATAATTCCGGCATAGTGATTTGATAATTAATTAATGATCCTTATTTAATTTTAAAAGTCAAAACATAGGGGAGAAACATGGCTTTTGGGTTGCCTGTCCCTCCTGAAAGTATCTTATTCAAATAGCAGTCATTTTAAATCAAACAAATCTTAAAAACTAATTTTTGGCATAGAGATATCAAAACTGTTTGATTAGTCGAAATGGAGCCTCATATTGATGAAAAATTAAAGGCTTAAAATAAACCAATGTCAGCCAATGTTGCCATCAGGTATACCAATTCATGAAAATGTAGTGGGGGGTTGGATGTTTCCCAATTGTAATTGCAGATACAAAAAAAGTACTTTTCAAAATCAAGGGACCGGAGCAATTTTGTTCTTTTTATTTTTTTTTCTTCAGAGTAAATATTGCAGGGAGGTATTTTTCATAGTCTAAGGGGGAAAAATTCCCCCTCCCCCATTGATTTACTAGGTTATCAGCATTTCAGCCTTATACTTCCTCCGTGCATACAGGGTACTAGTAATATCATTACTTGTCAAAACCATTACGTTTTATATAAAATAAAAGTCAATAGTATAGATGGAAGAAAACTGGGTACAAATATATTCGTTGGGCACAAAATCCCCCAGTGTACCACTGACTAGGAGCTTAGTCAATGGAAAAATATAAAATTTTATATTTTATTGTTATTCACAATAAAGAACCCTGAACCTAGACAAGCCATGAATCTCAACACAAAACTTTAGACTATACTTTACCATGAATTGCTTGATTAGAGGCATCGCTGATCACCCCCCCCCCCCCAGACAACAAAGAACATTATTATTTCTTAAAGAAACTTGATTAAATTTTCAGAATTTTGGTAAAATATACCCAGAAAGAAATACACTCTATTCCTCTTTCTCCAAGTCAAATGTTGAGGTTCGCTCAACCCCTCCTTCCCCAACACTGTTAAAAATTTCGAATTCATTCCCAAAATTTTTTCCAGGAAATTGCAGATACCAAGTTTCTCATTACCTGGCAGCATATAGCGCAAACCTTCTCCCAGCAATGGGTTAAATTGCATGGTGATGCAGAACACCATCGCGGGAGGATCCTCTATTGGAGGACAACTGCGACAGGGCGGAAGATTCATATCTATGGGCAACGGCCTCTGCAAACGGCTGCTTCAATAGTTTCAGGGTACCAGCAAAACTGGGGACGTTGTGGTCAACACTATTCCCGCTTGAAGAGTGGTGACCCTCGAGGACATTATAGCCTAGTAAACGACAAAGCATTTGCACGAGATTCTCACTAATGGACAATTCTTCTGGGATTGGTATGTTTTGATGGGCGTCTTTGGGCTGAAAAACCTCTTCCTAGCTAATTTATCTATTAAGGGTTGCCTCCCCGTAGTAGCATAATATTTGTAGGCATGAATATATAATGAGTCGGAGGTAATAGGCTTGAAATTGTCTGTGCAGGATTTCGAGTCTTGTTGATAGAAGAGCATCGCCAAGTGCTGAAAACCATGTTGTGACCAAGATAGGCCCAGGATTGCACAAAGCCTCCATTGATGAAGGTTCCAGGAACTTTTTGCTGTCTGGTTTTAAGCCGGCTTAAGCACTTCGTTGTAGAAGTGAAAAGATATGTGATCCCTTTCCTGCCCTAGTATTCAGGATCGTTGCTTTTCCTGAGGTGAAAAAAATTTCAATGATTTAAAGAACATGAAAATTGGAACTTGGAATGTTACGACATTAAAAAATGACTATCGTATTGACATTTTCACTGACGAACTCCAACGATTCGAAATGAATATATTAGGAGTTTCAAAAACCTATATTCTAGGGAAAGGAATCCTGAACCTAAACGACACGGAATTTATTTATTGAGGCAGGAGGGATGGGGTACATGAGCAGGGAGTAGAGCTGTTAAGGAATAAAAAAGCTTCTAAGTCTTGTTTAGGTTAGGACAGTATTATTAATAGAATACTAATTGCTCATTTTATGACTAGAAAGTTCAGGGTATCAGTTATAGTAGTATATGCCCCTGTAGAACCGACCGATGGAGATACTAGGGACTCGGATGAATTTTACTTACAGTTACAGGAGCAAATAGACAAGGTCCCAGGTAGAAATATGATGTTATTACTGGGAGATTTTAACGCCCAGGTTGGTAGAAATAAGGATAGATGGTATCCCAGCTTAGGTAAATTTGGTGTAGGAAAAGAAAACAGTAATGGATACAGACTTTTGCAATTTTGTAGGTATAACAATCTAGTTATAACCAATACGGTGTTTGGTCATAAAATGGCTCATAAGCTAACATGGTATTCACGTGATGATAAGACAACAAACCTTATTGATTATGTTATAGTAAACCAAAGACTGGCAGGATCAATACAAGATACTAGGGTATATGGGAGTGCTGTTATTGATGTTAGAAGTAAAGATCACCATCTAGTAGTCTCAAGGGTTAATTTAAAGCTGAAATATAGGAAGGGTAATTACCTCCCGGGAAGTTATGATGTTAGTAGACTCCAGGATGAGAATTTGAGAGAAACTTTCCAGGAACAGTTGAATACTAAACTTGAGAGTTTAAAATTCGATAATGTGGAAGATGGTTGGAATAATTTTAGAAAAATAATTTGTGAAGTTGCTGAAGGTGTATTAGGGAAGAAAGCTAGAACTGCAGCTAAGAATATTAGTGAAAAAGCTTTATGTTTAATAGAAAGGAGAAAGGACTTGTACAAGAATTATCTGAGTGATAGATTACATGAAAACAAAAAGAATGTAAAGAAAGTGGAGAAAGCATTGAAATATGAACTAAGGAGATGTGAAGTGGAGGCCATGGCTAAAATTGCCGAGGATTTAGAAGATGCAGCTAGACGGCATAATAGTAAAATATTGTACTGGCACATTAACAAATTGAGAGGTAGTAGTCAATCCGGACTTGTCCCAGTTAAAGATAGGAATGGGGTGGCAATTAGCGATAAGGAAAAAGCTAAAGCGAGATGGGCCGAACATTTTGAGAACTTGCTTAACCGAGATAGAGTTGCAGGAAAAAATATAGAGGAAAATGAAAAAGTCTGTAATACCTTGGATGTGAAGGAAGATTTGTTGTGTGAGGAGGAATTAGCAACATTACTCAAAGAATTAAAAAAACATAAAGCTCCAGGTGCTGATGAGGTAATAAAAGAGTATCTTAAATATGGTGGCTTTGAGGTTAGAAATAAGTTATTGAAGATTATGAATATGATTTTTCAAAATGGAGAAGTACCTCACGATTTTAGAAAAACCTTAATTAAACCACTTAATAAAAAAGAGGATAAAAGTGAGTGTGGTAATTATCGAGGCATTAGTCTTGTCTCTGTAGGTAGCAAATTGCTTAGTAATATGATACTTTTTAGACTGAGAGATGCCGTAGACGAAGTTTTAAGAGAAGAGAAGTGCGGTTTTAGAAGAGGTTGAGGATGTGTCGACCAAATTTTCATTCTTAGGTTAACAATTGAGAAGTGCCTTAGTTGTCAAACACCTTTGGTCCTCAGTTTTATAGATTAAGAGCAAGAATTCGATTCTGTTGATAGAGGAGCTTTAATAAAGGTTTTATCCTTGTATGGTATACCAGACAAATACATTAAAGTGATTAGTGCTATGTACAAGAATAACACTGCTGCGGTTAAGGTAGGTAATGAGGTTAGCAGCTGGTTTTGTATTAAATCAGGAGTTAAGCAGGGTTGTGTTCTATCCCCCTTTATATGGATTATTCTGATGGGCTGTATTTTAAGGAGCAAAGGAAAGGCAATGGGAGACCACGGAATCAAATGGGGAGGAAAAAGTCTCCGGGACTTGGATTATGCTGATGATTTAAGCATCCTAGGTGAAAGTGTGAGCAAAATGAATGAAATTTTAGAGGTTTTGGGAGTTCAGGGTGCTAGAATTGGTTTGAAAATTAATGTTAGGAAGGTTAAGTCACTAAGGCTAGGAATAAGTGAAGATGAAAAGGTGACGTATGTTAATGAAAAGATTGATCAGGTGGGCAGCTTCACTTACCCTGGTAGTAGTATTAGTAAAGATGGTGGGAGCAGTGAAGATGTTAAAAATAGAATGGCCAAGGCTCAGAGTGTTTTTTCACAATTAAAAAAAGTTTGGAAGAATAGGAAGATAAGTCTGCAAACCAAGATTAGAATCTTAGAAGCTACAGTGATGACAGTGGTCAAATATGGTTCTGAAGCATGGACGCTCCGAAAAGCGGATGAAGATTTACTATATGTTTTCCAGAGAAATTGCTTAAGGATTGTTCTGGGTACCCGACTGACTGACCATATTTCAAACAATAGGCTATACGAAACATGTGGTTCAATACCGCTTTCTAGGTCTATAATGAAAGAAAGGTTGAGGTGGTTAGGGTATGTTGTGCAGATGAAGGATGACAGATTGCCAAATGTTTTTCTTTTCAGCCAACCGTCTAGGGTTAAACAGAAAGCAGGCCATCCTCGTCTGGAATGGAAGGACGTCATAAAGAAAGATTTAAAGGAAATGGAAACTTCATGGGCGGATGTTAAAAGAAAGGCTGTGAATAGACTGGGATGGAGGAGGAGCGTGCGTAGCTGTGTTGGCCTCAGGCGGCTTGGTGCTGCGATGAGTTGTTAGTAGTAGTATTATATAGCGTCTATTGATTTATTACTTAGCCGTCAATAGATTTCATGACCCATAGAGACTCATAACACATTATTTCTTAAAGAAACCTGTCTTGATCCAGGAGAATTTGGGGAAAAAGCACCGATTCAAAGTACTTCCTTCAAGGTTTCTTGACTTAAAAACTTTGTACCCCTAGTGGAGTGTCTATTGTTGTTCCAGGCCCCGGTCAATTTATTGTCGGAATGATCATTATTATTGCTTATATTAGTTGCTAGTATGAATTCGAGCTAGATGGATTCAGATATCGAGTATGAATACCAGGCAACCGCATTTGAGCAATCAACAAATTGAGTCACATATCCACAGGAATTTGGCTCTCATACTATGTGTAGTAGGCCATAGTAACCATATTAGCCATAGTAGGCCATAGTAACCATATCAATGGCGATATTGTCTATACTCTTCAAATCGCTGCAGGAAGTGTTTGTATTTCATAATAGTTTTTGAAGGTTTGTATGTCCATAGTTTACTTTATTGTTACTAGCCTGAAAAAAGAATATTTACCTTTCAGGTTTTCTTATTTATTAGTTATTAATTTTTAAAACTAATCAAGACGAATTTATAATGAAATCAAATTGCTGCTAAGATTCACATTTTCATTGACTAAATTTTTAAATTTTAATTCTGTGAATTAGTCACATTTAGTGAATTCAGGGATTTAGTGAACTGATTTAGTGAATTTAGTCGCATTTTAATTCACTTTAATTCACTACATTCTAATATAGTGAATTAGTCACATGTAATGATTTAGTGAATTTAGTAACATTTTAATTCATTTTAATTCATTAAATTTTAATTCATAACCCAATCACAATAAAAGTTTAGTTCTCGTCATGAGCTTTCAACTGAAGGACATTTAAATAGCCATTTGTCATTGGTCAATCAAAGAACATTTATCATTTAAAGGAGAGAGAGAGAATAAAGAAAAAAATCTAAATAAAATATTGTAATTTCGAAACTTTTTTTATATCTTTATAGATTGGGATTTCATTTCATTAGCATTTGAATTTAGCATTTCATCTAAACGAATAATCAGTAATTAATAATCACGTCATTAAATCGATTTTAAGCTTTCATGCAAAAACTTTCATTGGTTTTGCGGTTGATACATCTAAAAATCTTTTTTTACTTTCTTTTTTTAGTTGTTTTTACTTTTTATGCTTTTTTACGTTTATTTTCTTATTAAAATAAAGTAAAAAACTTTACATTATTTTTTTTTGATTTAACAAGAATTTTTAAGAATTTTGTAATAAGAACATTCATTATTATATTCATGATTAATATTTAAAAGTAAAAAATTCATGATTCACTACAAAAAAGTAAAAGCATTCCTGATACAAAGGAAGATGTTGCCTTTTTTGCTTTTTGGATGAAACAAGAGTAGATTTTACAGTTTATTCCTAAAAACGATGTCGATGTTTAATAAAGATATAAATTATTCAAGTTAAAAAGGTCATGGTAACTATGGCGAGTTTTATATTGTACTTTGTCTTTATGTGTAAATGGTGTTCAGGTTTATGAACTTGTTTTATTTAATGATTTCCTAAAGACCCATTAACTTGTTGTTAGAAAATCCAAGATTTTACATACTCTAAAATCTGGTAATACATTGAGGTAGCCAAATTTGATTTTTTTTTTTTATTTAGATATTAATACCATTCAATGACGTAATTTTCTGGCCTAAATTTGGAGATGATACACAATGAAAATTTTCTAAATTATGCTCTGATTAGTCAGTCTTGGGCTAAATCCAAATCTATCGAACTTTGTTTTTGGATAAAAGCTAGTTCTGAATAAAATTCAAATGGGCTAAATGGGCTTCAATGGGCTAATTTGAAATCTATCAAACTTTGTTTTTGGATAAAAGCTAGTTCTGAATAAACTCCAAATGGGCTAAATGGGCTAAATTCAAATCTATCGAACTTTGTTTTTGGATAAAAGCTAGTTCTGAATAAACTTCAAGTGGGCTAAATGGGCTTCAATGGGCTAAATTAAAATCTATCGAACTTTGTTTTTGGATAAAAGCTAGTTCTGAATAAACTTCAAATGGGCTAAATTGAAATCTATTGAACTTTGTTTTTTGATAAAAGCTAGTAACTAAAACTTCATTGTGGTTGTTTGGTTTGAATCAAAATTCGGTATAATGTGAATCTTAGCAGCAGTTTTATCTGATTAAAAATTCACCTTGATTAGTTTCAAAAATTAATAACTAATAAATAAAATAACAAAAAGGCATATATTATTTTTTCAGGGAGGTTAAAGAAAAATAAACGATGGGCTTACAAATCTTCAAAAACTTTATGAGACACAAACTCTTCTTCCAGGAATTTGAAGAGCATAAAAATATCACCATCGATAACTAATGAAAGTCTTAAGTTACAAAAAAAAAAAAAAATAGATAAATAAAATTTGTTACATAACAGTCGAACAAATACAGTAAGCTTGAGAATTTTAGCTAAATGTGTCAAGTGCTATATTAACTGTCTATATTTTTCATTGTCTTTTATTTGTTTTATTTTTAATTGTAGATGTGAATCAGAAGAAAAATGTCTTCCACTGTCATGGAGATGTGATGGTGCACCAGACTGTACAGATGGCTCTGATGAAAGAGGTTGCAAACCTGAAGGAGGTAATATTCTTAGATTATGGTTTCTATGTTTTCACAAGGGTAGCGTACCCAAGACTACTGAGGCTCAATGAGCAGAAACCTTTCCACGGATGTAGTTTCAGTCCATTTATTGTTAAATATTACTACTACTACTACTAACAACTCACCGCAACACCAAGCCGCCTGAGGCCAACACAGCTACGCACGCTCCTCCTCCATCCCAATCTATTCAAAGCCTCCCTATTTACACCCTCCCACGAAGTTCCCATTTTCTTTAAATCTTTCTTTATGACGTCCTCCTACCTCAGACGAGGACGACCTGCTTTCCGTTTAGCCCTAGACGGTTGGCCGAAAAGAACAATCTTCGGCAATCTGTCATCCTTCATCCGCACAACATGCCCTAGACATCTCAACCTTTCTTTCATTATAGTCCTAGAGAGCGGTATTGAACCACATTTTTCGTACAGCCTATTGTTTGAAATATGGTCAGTCAGCCGGGTACACAGAACAATCCTTAAAAAATTTCTATAGAAAACATCTAGCAAATCTTTATCTACTTTTCGAAGGGCCCATATTTCAGACTCATATTTTACCGCTGTCATCACTGCAGCTTCAAATATTCTAATCTTGATTTTAAGACTTATCTTCCTATTCTTCCAAACTTTTTTTAATTGTGAAAAAGCACCCTGAATCGTGGCTATTTTAGTTTTAACATCTTCACTGCTCCCACCATCTTTACTAATAATACTACCAAGGTAACAGAAGCTGCCCCCTTGATCAATCTTTTCATTACCCAACGTCACCTTTTCATCTTCACTTATTCCTAACCTTAGTGACTTAGTCTTCTTAACATTAATTTTCAAACCTATGCTAGCACCCTGAACTCGCAAAACCTCTAAAAGTTCATTCATTTTGCTCTCACTTTCCTCTAGGATGCTTAAATCATCAGCATAATCTAAGTTCAAGAGACTTTTTCCTCCCCATTTGATTCCGTGGTCTCCCATTGCCTTTCCTGTGTTCCTTAAAACAAAGTCCATCAAAATAATCCATATAAAGGGGGTTGGAACACAACCCTGCTTAACTCCTGATTTAATGCGAAACCAGCTGCTAATCTCATTTACCACCTTAACCACAGCTGTGTCCTTCTCATACATAGTGCTAGTCAGTTTAATGTATTTTTCTGGTATAGAATACAAGAATTAGACCTTCGCTAAAGCTCTTCTATCAAAAGAATCGGACACTTACTCATAATCTATAAAACTAAGGACCAAAGGTGTTTGACAACTCAGGTACTTCTCAATTGTTAACCTAAGAGTGGAAATTTGGTCGACACATCCTCTACCTTTTCTAAAACTGTACTGTTCTTCTCTTAAAACTTTGTCTACGGCATCTCTCAGTCTAAAAAGGATCATATTACTAAGTAATTTGCTACCTAAAGAGACCAGACTAATGCTTCGATAATTATCATACTCATTTTTGTCATCTTTTTTATAAAGTGACTTAATTAAGGTTTTCCTAAAATCATTTGGTACTTCCCCTTTTTCAAAAATTATATTCATAATCTTCAGTAACTTATTTCTAACCTCAGGGCCACCATATTTAAGAAACTCATTTGCCACCCTATCCGCACCTGGAGCCTTATTATTTTTTAATCCTTTTAGTACTTTCGCTAATTCTTCCTCACAAAATGTTCTGCACATCTCTCTTTAATTCTCTTTATCACTAATTGTGGCCCCATTTCCATCTTTAACTGGGCCAATCCCGGATTGACTACTCCCTCTCAATTTACTGACATACCAGTACAATATTTTACTATTATGCCGTCTAGCTGCATCTTCCAGATCCTCGGCAATTTTATCCATGGCCTCCACTTCACATCTCCTTAATTCATATTTTAATGCTTTCTCCACCTTCTTTACATTCCTTTTGTTTTCATATGATCTATCACTCAGATAATTCATGTACAAGTCCTTTCTCCTTTCTATTAAACATAAAGCTTTTTCACTAATATTCTTAGCCGCAGTCTTAGATTTCTTCCCTACGGCACCTTCAGCAACTTCACAAATTATTTTTCTAAAATTATTCCAACCATCTTCAACATTATCAAATTTTAAACTATGAAGTCTAGTATTCAACTCTTCCTGGAAAATTTCTCTCAAATTCTCGCCCTGGAGTCTACCAACATCATAGTTGCCTAGGAGGTAGTTATACTTCCGGAACTTTAGCTCTAAATTAACCCTTGGCCCTACCAGATGGTGATCTTTGCTTTTAACATCAATAACAGCACTCCTATATACCCTAGTATCCTGTATTGATCCTGCCAGTCTTCGGGCTACTACAACATAAACAATAAGGTTTGTTGTCTTACCATCACGTGAATACCATGTTAACTTATGAGCCATTTTATGACCAAACACCGTGTTGGTTATAACCAGATTGTTATACCTACATAATTGCAAAAGTCTTTATCCATTACTGTTTTCTTCTCCTACACCAAGTTTACCTAGGCTTGAATACCATCTATCCCTATTTCTACCGACCTGAGCGTTAAAATCTCCTATTAAAAACATCACATTTTTACCTGGGACCCTGTCTATTTGTTCCTGTAACTGTAATTAAAATTAATCTGAGTCACTAGTATCTCCGTCAGTCAGTTCTACAGGGGCACATAATACTATAATTGATACCCTGAACTTTTTAGTCATAAAATGAGCATTAGTATTCTATTATTAATACCTTCCCAGCCTAAACAAGACTTAGCAGTTTCCTTATTCATCATAAGCCCTACCCTCTGTCAATGTACCCCATCCTTCCTGCCTGAGTAAACAAATTCTATATCACCCAATTTCTGGCTTCTTACCCCTGGGATATGAGTTTCTGAAACTCCTAATAAGTCCAGTTCGAATCGTCTGAATTTGTCAGTCAAAATGTTGATATGATGGTCATTTTTAACGTCATAACATTCCAAGTTTCAATTTTTATGTTCTTTAAATCATTGAAATTATTTTGGCCTCAGGAAAAGCAATGATCCCAGATACCAGTGCAGGACGGGAATCACATATCTTCTCAAGTCTACACCGAAGTGCTTAAGCCGGCTTAGAAACAGACAGTAAGAACTACCTGGGACCTCCATGAATGGAGGCATTGTGCAATCCTGGGCCCATCTTGGTCACAACATGGTTTTCAGCACTTGGCAATGCTCTTCTATCAACAAGAGTCAAAATCCTGTACAGATAATCTCAAGCCTATTAACTCCGACTCATTATATGAGTCAGAGGTAATAGGGGCGCCACTCCTCAAGTGGGAATAGAGTTGACCGCAAGGTGCCCAGTCTTGCAGGTACCCCGAAACGGTCGAGGCAGCCCTTTGCAGAGACCGTTGTCCAAATATCTGGATCCTACGCCCTGTCGCAGTTGTCCTCCTATAGAGGATCCTCCCACGATGGTGTTCTGCATCACCATGCAATTTAACCCATGTTAAATATTGAGTGACAAATAAATCCCCCCTTCAAAAAAATCCTAGTGGAATGCACTAATTGTAAAATAAATAGGAGAATTGATTCCATTTTGGCATGTTTAACAAGTTTTGTTACGTGTTTTCTATGAAAAAATGAAATTTTAGGAGCTATCCTAGCCGAGTGGTTAGCGCGCTGAATTTAAAATCCTATATCCTTCTTAGCTAGAACTCGAGCCCTGGAGTCGCCGATATAGTTTGGGATAGGGGTTAGGGGTGTGACTCAGCCACAGTCGACCCAGGTCTAAATAGGTACCAAGAGAAATCTGGAGAAGGTATATAGGAAGGGTTTGCAACAACCACAGGATGGCTGGCCCCCTCCTCCTCCTCACCCCGACTGCACTCTCTAGTTGAAGGGCCATGAAACGAAGATCCGCTCCACTGGTTTGGACAATGAAGCATAGATTCCTTTTCTTTTATTTTCCTATTATACAAGTTTTTGAGCTTTAGGGTGATTTTAGAAATAGAATAGCCTCCCATTCTTATCCCATGCCTAGTGTAATGCGCGAACGAGAAAGTACGAGGCAACGAGGCAATTCATAGCAAGTCAAACAAAGAACTCATATGAAAATATATTGCGAGACCTCCACTCATCTCTCTTTGTTCTTGATACATGTTACAACACTGGATTTTAACATTCAGTTTAGCTTAGAACTAGATGAAATTCGGTAACTACCTTGGCAACTATCTGGTAACTATTCGGTAACTATCTAGATGCTTCAATTTTTAAAAAGTGTCTCAGCCTTGAGTTTTCTATCTATAGTAAACCTACTCACATCTATAGGCTCTTACACCTTTCTTTCATTCCCCCTCCTTGTTTAAAAATGGATTGGCAATATTCAATGTAATCGTGTGCTACGAGTACGCTCTGAGTTTTGCATAGTCTAAGAACTAAATTATCCAAAGGATATTTTATTGTGCAATTGACTATTATAATTTATTATTTATTATTATTATTTATTATTATAGTTTATTATTATTATTTTATTGTGCTGCGATCTATTATAGGTAAAAGAATTGAAAAGGCGGGAAAAAGTTTCATCTATACGACCATTTCCAAGTGAGAGTATCCCTTTGGAGGGCGATAAGGAATATTTCACTATTTTGCCCTATTTTCCAAAACTGAGCGACACACTGGGAATATTATTAAAAAATAACCTTGGTGTCTTAAAAAATTTAACTAAAACACAGTTTTTGTTTCAACTCCAGCAAGGATAGACAAGATTAGCAACATTAATTAATTAATTAATAAAACCCGCCCTATTCTGGGTAGTTTTGTTAATAGAATCCCCGTTCTTGCTTTTGTTTCTAGACTCTATGGACTTACCAGCAATTGGAGAGGGGTTTTGGGAATTAAAATTTTGGTTGTCTTTCTACTATTCCTGAATTTTTAGGGGTTTCTCAGAATTCACCCCCCCCCCTCCAAAAAAACCATTGTGCTCTCAAAATTTTACCAAAAATTGTTATGAAAGAAAATGCTCTATTTTTATTTCTGTTAACATTTAATGTTAATATTTGGATAAATTTTGCAGATTTCAAATTTCTTTTAATGAAATCCAGGAAACATCAGTGCTTTTTGAGGTTTATGTTCATTTTGAAATTCATAATTTTGTAACAAGCCTACAGTTTTATCAGTCACTAAAATCACAAGATAATTGTACCAGTGGCTTGTTTTGTTTCAGATCCATCCATTCATCGAGTCAGAAAATGATATTACTTACATTTTTTCTTACAGAATGATTAAAACTTGCCTCGATTTTTGACCAATTTGTGATTTGATTTTCAATCTAAAAAAAAGCAAAGTGAATTTCAAAAATGTAAGTCAGTAGGTGGATAAAACTGAATCTTGCCTACCGAATAATAGCAAAACCTTGGAAAGCAAAATTTTTATCTTACGTTGAAACTTTAAAACGGCAAAAAAATAACACACAAAAACTTATAGAGGGAAGACAAACCGTAATAACAGTCAAAAATTATTTTTTTTTTCAGTTTTTTCACTCTCAAGTTCAATTTATATTTTTTTAAATACCACTTTACGAATTACCAATGCCAAGTTGTGATAGACAAAGACAAATCTATTCATTTTTTATTTTGAAGCAAAAAGATATATATCGCTTCATTGGATTTGAAAATGAATAGGTGCCATAAATTATAACTATTCAACCTAATATTATAATTTAGTGCCTGTAAGCAAATACCATATGGCTCACAGTTTTTTTTTTTTTTTTTTTTTTTTTTTTTTTTACAAAATTTAATGGATTAATCACGGATTATAATTATGTCCCTCTCTGAGATGTTTAGAGGCACCGCTCTACTGCAGTCTGTATTAAAGACCCATAAACCTTCAATATTTTTTTTTTAGTTATTATTTTTCACAAGGCAGGAAATAAAAGTTTTATTTTCCTATTTAATAGTCAAAAGTAGTTGGAGGGCAGTCAATCCCCCAGTTCTTGAGAAGATTTAAGAAAATTCAATTTTTATTTGAAGAAATTCGGGAAACGCCAAAAAAATTCGGCGATAGTCGAAGTACTGTATCTTGAATTTCTGAGAAAATTTTTCTCTCACAAGTAATGCTCTTCAATAACAATCCCTCCCCCCCTTTCCACTAAATCTCAGTTTTTTGCTTGACTGTAAAGTTTTGTTAGGTAACATACCTCCATTCGAATACCACATCCAAGTTGTAACAAAGACGAATCCATTCATTTTTCGAAGCAAAAAATTATATGTCGCTTCATTGGATTTGAAATTGAATAAGTGCAATAAATTTAAACTATAGTTATGAATATTTATAAATTTATATTATAAATAAAAATAAATATTATAATTATAAATTTAGGCCAATTATTTAATTTATTGTAGCAAATGCCAGCCGGCTTCCAGTTTTTTTCTGCTCAATTTAATAGATTAATTAATTGTAATTATCTCGGTCTCAGTGATAATAACTAAAACGAAACTTTAATAAAGAAAACAGGTTTTAAGTCTGGTGTAATTTTTCAACTAGCAACTCTTACTGTGAAATTAATATCAAAGAGTAATGGGGAGGGGGTTAAATTAATCCCACCTCCTCTCTAAACTATTTCTTACCAGCTCCTAACACAATTCATCTTGAATTTAGACAATTACATATTGAAAAATGATAATAGAGGGGAGAAAAAATTAATAAAACAGATTTTCAAAATGTTGAAATTCAAAAGAAATATAATGAAAAGAAACTTTGCTTCTCCAAAGAAAAACAACCTCTGGCAAACATTTTTTGGGCGAAAAGGATTATCGTATTAATGTTAAGACGACAACTTCATTCATTCTCATAACTTTTTCTCAATTGGCTGAAGCAACTTCATTCATTCTCATAACTTTTTCTCAATTGGCTGAAGCAACTTTTTAACTTTTAAATGTTCATCCTTTAAACTTTTTCTCAAGAATTTCAACCAAGCCATTTAGCCATTAGTCATTAGCCATATTCTACTGGCATACTAGATTCTAGAAGCAAACTTCATAATTAGGGAAATAGAGAATCTAGAAAATGTTTTTTTTTAATTATGTTTAGAAAAGGCAAAATAAGATCCGGGCTTAGGGGTAGACTGAAAATGCGCCATTCGTTGATGTCCGCGTTTTAGCCGATTGTACTGAGTTAATAACTTTATCGGAGGGAGCTTTTGGGTGATTGCTGGAGAATTTGTGTACCAATTCTCCCCCTATGTGAATAAATACTAATAGGTGCCAATTTCACAGAATTGTGGGATCAGAGTAATTCCAAAGAAACGTTTTAAGGACGGGCAGTAATTCCCCACAAAAAAGGAAATTTTCAATGAATCATTTAACTCTACGAACATTCACTTTTAGTATACTAAGTTCAAAACAGAAGAATTAGTGATTTTGGTTGGATTTAGTGATTTGATTTTGTGATTTGAATTTGGTTGTGATAATTGTTACATATTGTACGGGGTGCTGAGACCAATCCTAGTTGCTTATGGGAATTTGACAGGCTACTGTCCATGTAAAAAAAAAGAAAGAAAAAACAGAGGAGCTGAAATTTTTTATTTCGGAGGAGGAGCTGAAAAATATCAGCTCCTTTAGAGGAGCTGAAAAATATAATATTTTTTATTATATTTTATATTTGTTGTAGTTGAGATAACTCGACTATTAATGATCCTTTTTGAATGATTTTTCTGTGCAAAAAAGAAATAGTCTTCTGTCAAATTTTTGAAGAAAACGCCATATGCTCTAATAATAGTTTGAACTCAAAACGTCATATCTTAAACTTTTGATTTATGATTAGTAATCCACCATCTGCTATGCCATCTATTTTGTCAAAATGAGAAATTTTCAGTTTGATTAAGAAATTAAAATCCGACCCATGAAAAAATAAACGAATCAACCGAGAACTTTCTCCATCAATAATTGCTGCTGTGGATTTAAATCAAATATACATTCCAATCAGAATACTTAAGTCACGAGACAAGATAAGGCATGTAGGCAACTACTGAGGATAGAGCTTTGACTAGAAAAATTCACTTGGACTTTGAAAAGTCTAAAATTACGGAAAACTACCTCTGTTTTTATTTAATAGGTGTTGATTGGTCACTAATCCAAGAAAATGTAAGAGAGAGTGTATATAATTTGTTCTGTAAATTTTTTTTTATGAATATACGAAAAAGGCATTTTCATAATCTATGGGGTACCTTTTTTTTTTTTTAACAATGAAAATACTATAAAATTGATTTTCAAAACCTAGGTGAGCAATTTTGTTATTATTGATTTATAAAATGACAATACTAAAACATTATTTTTCAAGACAAAAATCTAAAGTATGTTATCCGAATCTTCGACGATATTTTAGGCATAAAATTTGACAATTTTTTTAATTTCCATGGATGTTAAAAAGTTTCATTGTTAATTTTTAACATTTCAATTTCATCATTTCGAAAAAATGTGTTTATTTCAATGGCAGCGCAGGGCCCTTTCACGTGCGGGACCTGATTGGTGTCAATCGCTCCAATCACCCTTTATTGTAGTTTACACATTTTGACTGCAGCTCTACTTTACTTTAATAAAAATCGAATCGATTTTTTTAAAATCGAATTGCTAAAAATGTTAATAATTGAAATGTTCAAAATTAACAATGAATTTTCCCCCCTAGAAATTTTAAAGACAAAATGGGTTGTAGTAGTTTGAAATAACTATCATCTGATAAGGCTGTACGGCAAAAATATCCTTGGTAGTGTCAAGGTGTCCACTATTATCTTTTTCCAATCCCAAGAGCCCACCGCCATCTTAGCTTGGGCAGCCAACACTAGTTCCCCAAAAGAGAAAGGAGAGCCATCTACCACTCATCAGCTATCAGCACCAAGCAGCACCTGATCTTCAGAACCGGTACTGGCTATACAACTTCTTTTTCCTGCCTCGGATTATTTTAGAAAATATATTTCCTTCTGCCATAATTGCTGCTGCATATCTCAAAGGGGTTGACCCCCGGGCATGATTTGATAGTCATTACTTGTTTCTGCTAATCCAGCCTCAGCGGTGTATTCTGAAAAACATCATGGTTCATGGTCAGACACTGGGCAGTACTGCCAGTGGTCAGGGTTACCACCCGATGAAAAAAGAAAATCACAGGATTTTCGGGATTTTTTGGTTGATTTAGTGATTTTTAAATTTAGGCAATTTAAAGAACCACTGGAAATAGGAATAAATCACTAGGAGTGGCAACCCTGCCAGTAAATGGACGGTGACTGAAATTAGGGATAGTAGATCTTCATTTGTGCCCAATACTCTCAGGAGTACTACGAGAAGGTTGTCACCACCAATCTTTGTCATTGGATAGCTGAGATTCAGCTTTATCCTTCCGCCTAATTATATTTGCAAAATATCCTTTGTATTTTTCTTAGATTGTAAAAATCCTTAAACTATACGCGCGGAAATGGAAAATTTAGCGTATTTTTCGGTTTAGGTCATTCTCTATGAAAAGACGTGGAGTAATATTGTAATTACGCGGCCGTCCTAATTCCAAAGGTAAAAACATATACATACTTGAAAAGTCACTTTCCTAGTTAGATATACCACTGAATTCAGCTTAAAGAGGCCAATCAAATGGTGTATGTAAGAATGTCTTAATAAAATCCCATGCAAATATTTTTCTGGCATAAACACGTATCTGCAGCATTTTGCCTCGTTTGCAAAAGTTGAAAAATCTTCATTTCTTTGGCATGTATTTCAATTGCATATATGGAAAGAATACTGTCTAAAATCGATGCTAACAACTTTTCACTTCAATTATGTGTCTAGGGTGCCGGGAAAAGTGCCGCAAAACTTGAGAAACTTTGAAGACGACTTTCTCGGAATAATGTAAAGTGTATATACGCGTTTTAACATTTGAACGGTCGTCTAGTCCCGTAAGCAAAGTTGCCGTGGAGGGGAGGGCAGGAAGAAATTCCTCCATTGATCTTGAAAAGTACCTTTTTTGGGTATTTTCGTTGAAGAAATAAAAAAAAACAAAAAACAAGATTACTCCCCCTCCTACAGATTTTGATAATTATTTTTTTGCGTGTCTCCCCTACATTTTTGTAAATTGATGCCCCTGTCTGTTAAATGATATATCTCAAACCAATGGATCTAATGACACAAGTATCTTGTCCTTTTAATGCAAGTTATAGTTGTAGGCTTGTCAGAAAATTGTTTGTTTCTAGTAGATGTCACTAGTTGGCAAGAGTTTGATCTAAGGGATTTCAAAATTCGACTAATTTCAAAACCACCATATTCAAACCAAAAAATCCAAATTCAAATGACCTTAAATGGTAAACCTTGAATTTGGACGTCTGTGCAAAATTTTTGAGAATTGATTACATGTCAAATATCATTTTCCCAGTAGGTGTCAGACGCTACAACAGGAAGAAACTTAATATCCAATTCATCTTTAGCGTGAAGTTATGTGAGAAAAATAAAGCCCTTAAATTAAAGTTTTTTGAACTAACTCTTGAACCTTATTTTTAGTTTGTGCTGAAGGTCGCTTCAGATGTTTGGATGGCAAATCTTGTGTCCCAAAAAGATGGGTATGTGATGGAACAAATCATTGCTTAGACAATTCAGACGAAATCAACTGTAGAAACTGGAGTAAGTAATACTACTTTTAGATTATACTTCGCAAAGACAGCATAAATTCAATGTTCGTATATATGATGAAAACATGTGTTTATCCCAAGTTTGACAGACCACGGGTTTAACGCCTGTGGAAATCACCAAAAAAAATTTGTCGCAGAAATTTCGTCTGTACAATCAACAAGACGTCCTCGGGACAAATGGAGAGAATTATGACAACAAACAACTTAAAACAATGCAAACTTTAAAGGAGTAAAAAAAAGACAAAAATTAAAAGGAAACTTTTGGAGCCAAAAACGTAGGTATGTGAGACGACCAATCGTTGTTTTGGATGCGACAAATCGTGGACCAATGGATACATCATTGCCTTTAGCCATTATAGGAACTGGCGTAGAATTATTGATTTTTGGTTTTGTTTTAAAGATATAAAAAAATTAAACTTTTAGTATGTAGGGTGGAAAAGCAATTTAATCCCAAGACTTGCAGATCTGAGGCCACAGATCTAATCTTTGTGGAATTCAAAGAAGAAAAAGTGTATCGCAGATATTTTGCCCGTGTAAACAACGAACCGTCCTCGGGATAAACGAAGAAAAAAACGTACGAACTATAACAGCAAATAACTAAAAACAATGTGGAGTCGAAAGGAATAAAGCAAAAAAAAGGAAAGAAAACCTTCTGGTTCAAAAAGAAGGGGTATGCGATCAAAGAAATCATTGTTATGAGAATTTAAATGAAATTGAGTGAAAAATGAAAAAAAAAAGAGAATTTAAATGAAAAAAAATGAAATTAATGGTAGAAACCGGAGTAAGTATCCCTCTTTTATATTTATGCTGCAAAGTGGCGAAATAAGATTTATTTAAAAAAAAATAACTATCGCAAGCCCAGGTCGGTTAAATATACATTTCAGGGTCAAGCTTAGTAAGAAGCGCAGCAAAAAACGAAAACAAAAAATATGCTAAGATTGATCATAAAAGGAAAAAGAGACAAATATATCAGTCAACATGTCAACAAGATTAAAAACGATTAAAAGTAGTAGTACAAATTCAACATTTTCTATAAAGGGTGAAAATATTGGTTTATCTGCATTTTAACGGATATGCCACCCAAGCTCAAGGGCCTGTGGACCTTACGGAAGAAAATATATTGCAGATAAATTGCCTGCATAATCAACAAGCCGTCATCGGGCCAAATGAAAGAGAAAGCACAGAAAGTACGGCGTGAAACTAGAAAACTGAAAGAAGTAAAAAAAGGTAAAAACCGAGAATTAAAACAAATAAACAAAAAGACAAAATTGAATATTAAAATGGAAATTTGTTGTTCCAAAATGATATATGATTGAACAATTTTTTTTTATAGCTCAGGTGAAACCCAGTGGAGAAATTTTTAGCAAAATTGGTTTCTCCAAATAGAGAATTGCTTTATAAACATTGTAATATATTTAATGAGTGACTTTTGACAATCTTTGGGTCGTACCCTTCTTACCCTATCGTACCCCTTCAGAATACCGAGAATGCTGACTTTTTCCAAGCGACATATAATCAAAGTAAAAATAAAAAGAACTAAGGAGATGGGTTTAAAATAAGTGGAATTGACAGAAGAAAGCATATCGTGGGTATTTTGATAGGATAGCAAACAAACTATAATTGTTTTTGGTCGTTTAATATTGTTTCGTGCAATTAAGTAAAGAACTTGAGTCTGGAGTAATTTGATAATGATATTAGGGGTATTTGGCGTTTTTGTTATAAGAAATAATGGGTTGTGGACAATATACTCGGTACTAGTGCCCTTTGAGGCCAGTTATCAATTGAAGATCGGACCTTTTCAGTATGAGCCGTAGATCTAATGAAATACCAAGAGCAAAAAAAGCTTCTCCTGAGGCAAAAGGAAAATTTTCTTTATGAATTTTGTGTTTTTGTGAACTTTTTTGCCCCTCCCTTCTCCATATCACGCCGCGACATTTGGAAGGGGTGTGATTTGAATTAACTTTTGATGAATAATATTGACATTGTATGATTGACTAGATATTTTCATCAAATTTAAAAGAAACTACGGAAATTATAACAAAGAGGTACTAAGAACAATGCAGAATTAAAGAAGTAAAATAAAAAGAGAGGATAAAAGAAGAAACTTTAAAGGGAACTCAAAATCAAGGTGAAAAACCAACAGAGACAATAAAAATACAATAGAGTTACAACGATTTGATATTGCTTTTCTTTACCATAAGCGACTTAGAGTAAGAATTTAAAATGAATAATATTGACATTGTATGATTGACTAGATGTTTTCATCAAATTTGAAGAAGAAACTACTGAAATTATAACAAAGAGGTACTAAAAAGAATGCAGACTTAAAGAAGTAAAACAAAAAGAGAGGATAAAAAGGATAACAGGATGATTGGTAAGCAAAAAATAACCCAGCAATCAGAACCAAGTTTAAGGGAACTATTATGATGAGTGTACTTAGCTCATGCGAATGCACTGTTACAAATCCCCACCAACAATGTACACTTCGGTCCTTCCCAATTCATGCCCCTACAGGGAGTGTGCAAAGAAAGAAAAAGAAAGGACAATAGGAGGAGACCTTTGAATAAAGAAAAAAAAACTCCTGAATAGCTATATGTAAGATTGTGGACTACCTGATTAGGTAATCTGTAATTGAGGATTACCTCAACAGGTAATCCAAAACTGTGGGTTATCTGACCGCTAATTACCTTACCATAGATCTTTTATCCTCCAGACTTATTGCTGGTTCGTAGGGATTCGAAGAAGCCTCTCCACTTGTCCGAAAGCTACACCGCAGTGGCGACATCTTCCTATTCTGGTACTACGAATGTCTCAGAAGTTTTTAATTTTCGTCATAAATTCATCGTAAGGTGCAAGATTAATGCAACTACAGATAACACCAAAAAAGGGCTGTATTGATATTTACTCCTAGAATTATCAACAAATGAGCATGCATAAACATTTCAATATTTGAATAAGTAATTAAATGAAATAAAGAGGTCCTTGAAAAACTTTATACAGATAATTTATGCGTTTTAATTTGTTTTCTAAGAAAAATTTTCCTTAAGCGCTCGAGAAGTCATTCGAGGCAAGTCAGGGGGGGGGGGGTATATTCACCTCAACTCTAAAAAGGAAATCTAGTCTAAAGACGAAAATATATCAATAAAATTTCTCGTGAAGGGCATTTTTTGAAAATTATATGCACTAGCCCTTCGTCCCTCTAACATAAACTGGAATAGAATTGCCGAGATGGATAATGGGGCTTTAAGTAATGCCACTTGCACCCCCTCCATATTTTGGCCATAATTGTATCTTCTTCGTTTTTCTTGCAGCTTGCCATATAGAAGATGTCAAGTGTCGCGACACAGGTGTTTGCATGCCTAAGTCATGGAAATGTGACGGTGAAAATGATTGTGCCGACGGCTCTGACGAGGAGGGGTGTTTAAGAGATGTACTAGAAGCTGCTGGTGAGTATTCATACTCATTAAAAAGCTTCATTAAAAGATATTAACATTCATTAAAAAAAACTTGTTCTGGCAATGCCGCTGCCGTTTATAATTTGCCTAATCAGTATAAATAATAATCTATTTGGATAAGATATATCCGAAAGATTCATTTGCTTAAAACAGAGAGAAACAGAGAGATGAGTTTTCTAT
Organism: Artemia sp. Qi Xiang Cuo; assembly: GCF_049724085.1. Lineage (NCBI taxonomy): Eukaryota > Metazoa > Arthropoda > Branchiopoda > Anostraca > Artemiidae > Artemia > Artemia sp. Qi Xiang Cuo. Next base: position 5,183,244 of record NC_142806.1, read on the forward strand.
TAATCTGCATTAATAATTGTGCTTTTATTTCATTTGTCCTATTTTGCTCATCTATTTTGGCAACTCAATCCCAATATTTCTTTAGCATTTTTCAGAAAAGGTAGCCTTCCTTTTCCTTCCTTCCTTAACGCCTCTTGTTTAAATTGTGATTCGTTATACTCTGTGAAATGTTAAGTTAGATGTAAAGAATTAAAAGTTAGGTTCCCCCTGATTGGTTTGACTGTGAAATTTAAGCCAGTAAAAAGAACAACCGTGAATTAAAACTTCTACAGACCTAGATATAATACTAATCTATTCAATATTACATTTGTTAAACCAATATAAAAGACGGCGCATAAGTAAAAAAAGAGTAGAAATGAAATATAATTTAACAAAACGTATAAAATAAAAAAGTAACTTACAATAACAACCAGAAATTGCCTAAATATTTATGTACAATTACTATTTTTCCATGTTTATTTGTTTTACGTTTTCCAAACCATGTTCAACTAGTGCGGTCTTAGAAATTATTTACTCCCAAAGATGATAACAAGATAACTAAACTCCATGCTAAAAAATGGTCCAACTTTTATGACTTTTCAAGTTTACGGCAAACTCCTGCTAATAAAATATGCAACTAATCAAAGTCAGTGGGTAAACAAATATGAATTTTTAATTTAAATTTCAAAACACTTAATAGCTGATTCATGTGTGTAGATTAGTTAAACAGATAATTCGGAGAAAGAAGACTTTTAATTTTAGAAATAGACAGACTGAGATTGATTAAGCCTATTCTTTTGACTAGCCTATTGCAACCTATTAGGATAGATTATATCGAGAAATATGAGTAACTTGTTCTGCTACATAGAATGGTCTCTTTCCTGCCTCTCTTTCTACATCTAATCTATCGAAAAGGCATTACAAACATAGCAACCTAAAAAGGATAATTCGGTCACTGATGATTCGGTCACATCCTTGAGGAACATATATTCTTTAGTTTAATCAAAGTATTAATAGTCTAATCAAAGAATATGGACCTATTGCATGAAATAGGCTTGACCCTATAAGAATCAAAATTTATGTTTGAAATTCTTCAATCCTGACTCCAGCTTCCATTGAATAGATGAATATTTAATTAAGATAAACTTGATTAAGGATATTTATATAACAATGTAGAATAGATCCTGCAGGCAAAAAAGGGGAGGAATGTATTTTCTTTAGTTTTTTTGGCCAGCGGAAGAATCCGACAATATTTTTTTGGGGAAGCATTTTATTTTTTTGGCTTACATTTTACGAAAAAAATGGCCAGCCGATTACTAAAGGTAATAACATTGGACTTTTAGTCCACCCAACGTGCCAATATCTCGCTGCGTCTTTGGACGGAATGGTGCTCATAAGGAGGAAGGTCAACTTGGTTGTTAAGAAAGTTTAAGTATCATTAGAAAGTAATACAGGAAGAAAAAATCAATACATTAAGACAAATTACGTTAAAAAATCCGAGAAGATTTATATATTTTATAGGTAGAATGCATGGAGATAATTGATCTCCCTGTATGTCTGGGATTTCAGGCTCCAGAAGTTGAGTATGCTAGATCCTAACTCCAGCTCCCATTGAATAGATTTTTATAGTTCCACCACCGCTTTGCCAGTGTTGCCGTGCAACCCATAAAAGTAAATAAGTAAAACAAATTAGATAAATTTTAATATGCTTTTCAACGGTAAAAATTAAAAAATCAACATCCTGTTGATTTCTAAAGAACACTAAATTTTAAAAGGAAAGCTACATCTTCTTAAGTTGTGTGGTGCCATATGTTTTTAGCTCATTTGCTGATTTTTCACCAATGTTTCTTTTTTTTAATTTAGCACACGCTTCTGCAAAAAACTACGACATTGTCTGTCTTTTTGTCTATTTATTTGAGAAAAAAATTCCACACAATAAGTTTTTCAAAGAAAAGTAAAGAGCTCTATTAAGCCGAAAATGAGCAGAAATTGAGTCAAATAATCTTCCAAGCGTGAAACTACCAAAAACTACTATCAATAAGTAAATGAAAATAAAAACGAACAGAAATTACAATAAATAGCTGAGTCAAACTCAAAACGGCCAAAAATCAACATGTGTAGGGCTGATGAACCCCATGCCTTCTCAAGACCTGAACATAAAAACTACAAAAAAAAAAAAAAATACTGTGGATTGTCAGTTTAATTTACATATACTGATATCTATTCCTTAAGGTTTTGATAATTTTTTATTTATGAAATTAAAAAAATTGAAAACATTTAAAACGTATTTTGTTAACAACCTGTTGATTTCTAAAGAATACTAAACTTTAAAAGGAAAGCCACATCTTCTTAAGCTGTGTTGTACCATATGTTCTTAGCTCATTGTTTGCTGATTCTGCTGAGCTTGCTGATTCACAACTTTCTTTTCTTATTTAGCACACACTACTGCAGAGAACTGCATTACTGAACATCGATGTATTTTTAATGAAAATTCTGTTCCCGATTTTTCCTAATTTTTAAGATACATGTGGTCCACTTAACCGATCCAAACAATCCGATTTAATGTTCACTGTCCTTTGTATTTTCACTTTGTGGACCAAAGCAGTTAAAGATTTGTGCTTCCCCTCAGAATTAAAATTGAAATTTGAATTTCAGATGACCCTTTAGTCCTTAACGATGATGACGACGAAGACAATGTATCAACAAACACATGCCCGGATGGACAATTGCAGTGTGTTCTCGACTCAAAATGTATCAGTTTCAGTCAAATCTGTGACGGCAAAGCTGACTGTGGCGATGGTGCCGATGAGCAAAATTGTGGCTCAGAAAACTTTTAAAAATGGAAGTTGCAGTTTAAAACTCAAAGTTGTGTGAAGTTGTGCCACATTGTAGAATAGTGACATTAAGAGTATTCCGGTGCTACAGACTATGATGTTAAAAGGAAATAGATCTACGTGGAGTTTAAGAAAGTGTCTCTGACCACAGAAATATGACCTTCTGATCATTATAAATGGGATCCTAAAAGTATCATTGCATACTTCTGCTAATTTCTTAGAGATAAAGCCGATTTTTAGGACCAGAACTTCTGAAATGATACAGTTTTCAAATGGGTCGAATGTATAGATCTTCGTTTATACATCTGGGATTTCAAGTCCCAAGACATTGCTGAAATTCTACTATTTCAGAAAAGAAACAGAAGAATATTTATTTAACCGAAAAATTGCAACTCCACATTGCGTGTTTGCTAATCTCTGTGGAGATCATGGAGACGAGAAGAAATATTTTTTCAACAAGAACAAATTGGAACCATAGTTTCTTTTCAGTGATCTAAACTTCTGTCAAAGTTTAAATGAGTTATATTTCCTTAATACGATTTCCTTGGTAGTTATTTAACATGATTTATTTGCCCATTATTCTCACTTTTTTATTTATTATCGTTTTTTAACTTTTCTGTGACGGCAAAAATGATTGTTTGAATGGCATTTAGTAACAAATTCTTTGAAGCGGGGAGATACAAGATATGCACAGTGTTTAAATAAGAATACCTGACTCCAAAAGCCACACTTTTTTCATTATATATGAAATACCGAAAGTCTCAAAGTTGACACAGTTGTGTAGTGATAAAGTTGAAATATTATTTGTATTTAAGCCTTTAAATTGACTGTATATCCATTCCTGATAATTTCCATACTTGCATAAGCATGGCCATATCCAGGAGCAGGAAACTGGTTAACAACCCTCCCAGCCCCAACATTTTTATTTTCTGATCCATCAAAAGTAACAAAAATACATGTAAGCAGATTTTCGTTGCGTTTTGCAAAAAAAAAATTAACCCCTCCCCAAATAAAAATCCTGGATACGCCCTGGTGCAGAGGCTATTGTATGTGCATTTAGTTCTGACAATTATTTCTTTCCTTTGAATTTATGTTTACCTTTATCTTGCTTATTTATTTTCCGAACTTCAAATTATGGCTCGCGGTAATTTTTGGTAATGAATCATCCAATCATATGAAGAATTTATTTGGAACTCAACAATTGGATTTTAATTTAGAGTAGGGGGTTTTGCAATCCTACAATTCTTAAAAAGCAGTTTTAAATCTTAATAATTATGATGTTTTTTTTTAAAGTAATTGCTGGTGAATCTTATCTCAAATATAACGAGTATAATACTTAAAAAAGACAATAGCTTTACACTGAAATATGTACCCTATATAAATAATTTCCGAAGATAAATTAATTTATTTTTATATTTTGTATTTTATCTTTTTAATTTTATTTAAATTTTAATTTAACAAACAAATAATTTATGTGTTAAATAAAACAATTAATAAAAATAAATAAAATTTTAGTTAAATAAAATATTTTTAGTTTAATGATTAAATTTTGTTTAGTCTAAATAGTATATACATTGTTTGATGGTATATAAATAATAATAATTACCAATGCTATTGTAATCAAAAGTACTGGTGGTAGAATTAATTCATCAAGCACATCACTTGATCCATCCCTAGTTTTTTAGCCGCTAGGGGCAATGAATTTTGTCATAGAAAAAAGGGACTTCCCAGGCAGTGGCAAATCCTGAGGGGGACCTAGCGTAGTCTAAAGTAGTGTAATTTACTTAATTAACTTAGGTTTGTGTTAATTAAACTTCCTCCTAACGCAAGTTTATCGGATCAACCTATTTTGGGCCCCCCCCTCAAATTTTTTTCGGATCAACCTATTTTGCACCCCCTTAAAAAATCCTGGATCCGCCCCTGTTCTCAGGTAATACCAATTCTCTTTTTTTCTATTTAAAACACAATTCTTCTTTTTAGTTGTGTTCTTTTATTAAAAATGCTTGCTTATAAATTACTGAATGAATTATAGCAACTCATAGTGAATAGTGAGTTAATCAATTGAGAGTAGAGAATGAATAATTTACTTATAATGATTGAATGCAATGAGCTTTGACTGATTAAATAATTGAATGAAAAATGAATGACTGGATGTGTTAAAGTGACATCAATTATTAACTGTTTTATGCTCTAAAGCCCTGTTCTCAAACAAACTTATCTAAGTATAATTGCATTTGACCAATCAGAGCTTAGATAAAAGATTAAACAAGCTGTGATTGGTTGATAGTTGGTACATAATTAAGTGCACGGGAATACTGTGCCCTAATACATAAAATTATCCTTTATCTTGTGAATTACTGCAATTCAAAAGGTTTTATGTTACACCATTTTAGAAGATTTATGAGCCTTCTCTTGAGGTATAGCAAGTTCCATCAGTTCACTTTTACTTATACCTTATTTGGCACATAGGATATTAAGGAGTCTCACTTAAACAAAAAATTCAGCCTATAATGGCTTATAAAACGATTTTATAATGCTTTGAGTTCAGCAGCGTAATTTCGTCTAAATCTGATTTCTTAGAACAAAAACAATTGCAATAATTTGATTATTATTAATGATAATTGGGTTGTTGAACATTCCCATAGAAACTGAAACTTTTATTATGTTTTTCCCTTTACCTAAGATGCAAAAAAAAAACATTTCTTGTAAATAATTTTTTTTAAACCTGAAACTAATTTTACAGTTTTTCTGGGAACTTATGAGAGTGGAAGCTGTCATTGGCATTGAAAAAGAAAGTCACCAGTGTCATCTACAGTTTGACAACTTTGTTGTCCCAAAAATTCTGCATATTTTATGTTTTACGTACTTTAAATGCAGGGTAGGGTAAAGAAAGCAGAATTTTGTTTCCAATTGGCCTAAGAGCTTAAAATCAACTAGCCTACCTTACCTGCAAATAGGCTAAATTTATGCAGACAGGAATTTGACTTTTGATAATTCTTGAAAATAAAGTGATCTAAATAATCATTACCTATTGACAAATTTTAGCTTTAGTCTTATTGCGTTGGAGATTAATCATACAAAATAACTATTTTTCTTTGATATTTTCTACATGTGTAATGAAGTCACTAAACGCTACACTGTCAGTAGCACATTTAGTTTTTAATCCGTGTATTCTCATGTTAAATTACCAGGAATCCTACTCTTATAAGCTTCCTTTGATACAGCAGCCAATCACAACTTGTTTAATCTTTTACCAAAGTCCTGATTGGTCAAATTTGATTATACCTCTTCCCTCTCTTTGATACAACTTTTTGATTTACTACAGTTGTTGCTGGTGTTTTCTGAGGATCACTAGGTTCTAGTCTTTGCAATTATTTATCTTTTAATCTTTAAATTTGTACATGCTCCCAGTGAATTTCGTTTCACATAACACATGTGTTCGGAAAAGCGAGTAGCCTACCCTAGTGTTAAATACATTAATGGGGTTTATTTTTCATCGTACCGGTTATGGATTAGTGCGTATAATTACTGTTCCAGTTATATTTATGCTTAGTTTTATATGTAAAATTCAGAGTGCGTTCGAACATCACTTATCTGGCTTATGCTTCTGACCCTACTTTCCATGGATGTAAGGAATCATAAACACTACGTCATCTTATGAAAAACTAAGCATAAGTTTCCGAGCTTGTCAAATATTTGCTCTTTGCTAGACCGCCCCTAAGGGGGGAGCCATGAAAGTAATCTCAGTGAGCTTGAACGCACTGTCAAGTACCTCTGATTAGTCTGTCATATTAGTCCTGTGCTAGTATCCGTATCTTGAAGCCAGCTGTACAGAAAGACGTTAAAGTGAGAACGCCGAAAAATACAGACGATATATTTTCGCTATACCTCCGCGATATATACTAGCATCACAGGCAAGTAAAATGTTGCAAGCTTAATTAAACGCTGGCTAAACCCGTAGTATTACTAAGACTTGTGGCATTCTTTTTTTAATTTTGGCATTCTCTTCACTGAAATAAAAACAAATTTACTTCGACTCAGTAAATCATATTTTTCTGAATCTCCAGGGAGCTAATTAAAGACCAACCTCTCAAAAAGGATCTTTGGTTGAGGCTCAAGGGCGATATGTCCCTCTCATTAAGGACGAAAGGACACAAGTCACGAAAAGGGGTGAGATATCTAAAACGACGTCAATCTTATATACGTTCCAGAGCAATATGTTTATTTGGGGGACGAGGGGGTGACTAAAATTGTCATAAAAAATTGAGAATTATCGTTTTTAAAAAATCTTAGTCCATATTTACTTTATTGACCCAGCTCATACTGAACCTAACATATTGTGGAAAGACCGTTAATTTATTAGGAATTATTTGGCTTGAATATGCATATCACCATATATATAATGTTGAGTAATAAGAATAGAGTGTAATCACCCGAATTATCAAGGTCAATTCATAGTTGTTGGGAGTTCATATCCACTGTGCTTGGATGCTATTAAAGCATGTGGGTTTGGGTGTTTCTCATTAGTCTATTTTCCTTGAAAAGTAATTATAAGTTTGTCTTTGTTTCTGTATACATCTCTTTGAGAAACAAGGCTGGACAGCCCAAACGGTGTAAGCTGTAAAAAACACTAATCGTTAAGATTTTGAGGTACTTGATTTCATATTCTATTTTAATTTATGTCGTAATGTTTAAGATTGTTTACCGACTTATGAAACTTTTATATCATGTTCATATTTATTGTTATTGTTTTTGTTTCTTAATTATGTATTATTGTACATAAGATTGTCTCTTTTGTTATAGATTGAAGGCAGTGACTTAGGAATTTTTGAACACATTCAGTCTCATTGTCAATTAAGTTTCGTAACTCCTTTCCATATATTGATCTTAAATCAAATTAAATTAAATTTATTAACAAATAAAGGATATAACCAATAACAAAGGTCTTTTCTTTACCTCGAAAGGGAACCCCATCCCTCCATAGAATTTTTGTTCTTAGGAAATTCTCCCACTTTCAGTGGAAAATTTGCTCCCACAGAAAATTTCCTCCTGGAGAATTTCTCCCGTGGAATTCTCCCATTGAGAATTTCTCATGTGAGGTTCTCCTACGGAGAATTTTTCCAGCGAAAAATTAAAATCTTTTTGTTCACTTTAAAAGGGAACTAGAACTTTTGGTTTTCTATCAAAATAAATAATAAAGACTCATCCATGATTTTTCTTCAAAAAAAAAAAAAAAAAAAAAAATCTGTACTTTTGTACACTGGTTAGGTTAGGCAATATATTAAGCAGTAGATATCTATGGGAGTAATTTTGGGTGTAATTAGCCATCTTTACTAAGTACCCATCTTTACTAATTAAGTAATTACCCATCTTTACTAAGTACCCATCTTTATACACATTTAAACATATTATCTAATTGATTTTTATTTATTTTTTTTGGGGGGGGGGGGGGTTCTCTAACGGCTTTTGAAAAACTTCACTCTTTTTCAGTTTCTAACCTAACCTAACCGAAATTTTTTTGGGGTCGTAGGTTTTGATTGGTAACGTTTAAACTTAATAAACTTTTGTATATTTGGAATTAGTACAAAAATTCAGTTCTTTTGATGTAACTATTGCTATAACAACTCTGTAAGTTTTGGCTACTATTGAGCCGCGTCACTCATTACTTAGTTCGTTACCCCGAAGTGTTTAATATTTGCCCTTTGAGCAGCTAATCCTATCTTTCTTTTAGGCGTGTCTTTATTTTGATTGACTACTAATTATTATCTTACGCTGCATTAAATCATTTCCCTTGATTAATTTTGTTCATATAGGGTTGAGTGTGTACCAACCCAATTCTATATAATTAAATAAAAATTTAATTATTAAAATTCAATTTAAGGAAAAGCTAGCTATATTAGATTTCATAAAAAAGAGCTAAAATTAAAATTTAATGTATTTCCCATAAATTTAACTATCGTATCGACATTTTGACTGACGTATTCAGATAATTCGGACTGGACTTATTAAGAGTTTCAAAAACTCATATCCCAGGGGTTGGAAAAATGAAATTAGGTGATATAGAATTTATTTACTCAGGAAGGATGGGGCCCATAGACAGGAAGCAGGGCTCATGATGAATAGGGAAGCTGTCAACTCTTGTTTAGGCTGAGAAGGAATTAAAAAAGACAAAAAACTAATCGCTGATTATATGATTAAAAAGTTCAAGGTATCAGTTATAGTAATATATGGCACTGTAGAACTGGGCAGAACATTTTGAGAATTTGCTAACCCGAGATAGAATTGCAGGAAAATATATTGAGGGAAATGAAAAAGTTTATGATACTTTGATTGTCAAGGAAGATTTTTTTTTTGTTAGGTAGATTTAGCGATAGTGCTAAAACGATAAAAAAAAATAAGGCCCCGGGTGCTAATTGTGTCCTATTTGAGTTTCTTAAATATAGTGGCTCTGAAATTATAAATAAGTTGCTTGAGATTAGGAATATGATTTTTGAAAATAGGAAAAAACCTAGCTATTTCAGTAAACCCTAATTAAACCACTGTATAAGAAAGGTAATGAGAGTAAATTTGGTAATTATAGAGGGTTCTAGGTGAATACCCCCTGGAAAATACACCCCCACTCCTCGCGGAAAATACCCCTCGGAACAATACAGCCCCCCCCCCGCATAAAACACACCCCACCCCACCGCAGAAAAAACCCTCCCCGCGGAAAATACATCCCCCCACCCAAAAAATACCCCCCGTGGAAAATAAGGCTTTCCAAATTTGAGAGTTTTATTTGAGTTTTATTTTTTTAATTTCCGTAGACCCGTTATGCTTCCCCTCCCCAATAAGCAAATCTATAGCGCAAATTTACTTCGATAGTAACGAAGAAACTAACAAAAAAACAGGCGTGTATTCATTATATTCATTTATGATATTTTAATTTGTTCTTGGCCGCATATTTGGCTTTAAAATACACTTATTTGTCTATCTATCTAATATGCATAATAAGTTTACCAAACATATTTTGCATGCAGACCCGTTATGCTCCCCCCCCCCTAATAAGCAAATCTATAGCGCAAATTTACTTCGATAGTAACGAAGAAATTAACAAAAAAACAGGCGTTTTTTTTGGGGGGGGGGTATTTTTCGGGGGGGAGGGTGTTTTCCATGGGGGGTATTTTCCAGGGGGGGTAAACGCCGGCCACCATACCAGACAAATAGATTGAAGTGATTAGTGCTATATACGAGAATAATATTGATGTGTTAAGGTAGGAAATGAGGTTAGTAGCTGGTTTCGTATTAAATCAGGAATTAAGCAGAGTTGTTTTCTATCCCCCTTTAAATGGATTATCTTGATGTATTTTGTCTTAAAGAGCAAAGGAAAGGCAATGGGAGAACACGGAATACAATGGTGAAGGAAAACTTTCCTGGATCTAGATTATGCTGATGATCTAAGCATCCTAGATGAAAGTGTGAACAAAATGAATGAACTTTGAGGTTTTAACAGTTCAGGGTGCTAGACTAGGTTTGAAAATTAATGTTAAGAAGACTAAGTTGCTAATGCTTGGAATAAATGAAGATGAAAAGGGGACGCTGGGTAACAAAAAATCGATCAATTGGACAGCTTTACTTACCTTGGTAGTACTGCTAGTTAAGACGGCGGGAGCAGTGAAGATGTTAATAGTAGATTAACTAAGGAACAGAGTGTTTTTTCACAGTTGAAAAAAGTTTGGAAGAATAGAAAGACATATCTGCAGACCAAGATTAAAAAATTAATGGAAGCTACAGTGATAGCAGTTGTCAAATTTGGTTCTAAAACATAGGGACTCCAGAAAACGGACGACAATTTACAAGATGTTTTATAGAGATTTTGCCAACGGATTGTTTTGGGTATCCTGGCTGACCGTATCACTGACCGTATTTCAAACAGTAACCTGGAGAAAAAGTGTGATTCAATCCTGCTTTTTAGGGCTATAATGAGAGAAAGTTTGAGATACCTAAGGCGTGTTCTGCGGATTAAGGATGACATATTGCTGAAGATTGTCCATTTTAGAAAACCGTCTTGGGATTAACGAAAAGTAGGTCGTCCTGGGGTGGGAAGATGAGGTGGGAGGATGTCGTAAAGAAAGGTTTAAGGAAAACGAAAACTTCTTGGGAGGGTGTGAAGAGGAAGGCTTTGAATAGATTAGAATGGAGGTGGAGCATGAGTAGCTGTGTTAGCCTCAGGCGGCTTGGTGCTGCGAAGAGTTGTTAGTAGTAGTAGTTGCTTTGTAGTTTTGTAAATATGTTCCTAGGTTTTGACAAGTTCTAATTTAGGTTTTGGTGGGTTCTGTAATTTTACAGCTACACGGTTTCCGATATGCCGCTCTTTAGAGCCATATTCAAGATTTATTTTGAGGGGGTGGGTGGGTAGGTTACAAAAGCATTTCTTTTGAGGGGGGGGGGGTTACAAAATGATTTTTTCGGAAGGATCTTACAGAAAACAACTTCGGAAAAACGCATCAAAATTTGTTTATGTTAATATTTGTTACGTTTTTACGAGTCGGATAAACCTTTTGGGGATGAGGAGGGGGATTTTAAACCCCTAGCCACCCCCCTGGATACTGCATTGCTCCTCTTTGACAATTAGCTGGGATATTATTCTTACCAGAATTTAGGCTCTGATCCATTACACTTAATTTGATCCATTACAAGATCCAATTATACTTAAATTGATTCTGAAAATAACAGGTAAATTATTTTCTAAACAACCTTTTTTCCAGTTTTGAAGGAAGTTATGGGACGTAATGCAGGTAAGTTGTGTTTCTGGGATTTATTCAATTCCACAAATTTTCTCCGTATCTTCTCTTGCTTTATATGATGGAAAGGCACAATGCTCTACCTAATTGATCATTGGTAATGAATCTAAAAACTATTTACGAAGAGAAGTTTTTCAAAGAAAAATAAAGAGCCATATTTAACTTAAGACCCAGCAGATATAAATCCTGTAATAATTGAAATTCGAAACGATCATAGATAAATATTGTATATTAAACAAAAAACAAAAAAAATCGTAATTAAAAAAACACGACCATAGCAAACATAGCGATAGCAGTAACTAAAATAGATGGATAAATAAATAAATTTTAAAATAAGAGAAAATTAGATTGAATATCTATATTTTATATTAGAATAAATAGTTCTTATGAAAGTACTCAAAAAACTTTAGCATAAAGAGGAAGGTATTGACTAGGGGGTAAACCCCCTCATATACGTAATAATTTCTGTTCGTTTTAAGTTTTGATGTTGGTCCTTACTTTCAATGAAAAAATCTTGTTTTTCTATTTAATTTCTGATCGTTTTTTTAAATAATGCTGGAAAATCTGGCGCTTCTTTCATTGCAATATCCCATCCCCCATGAAAACTTCCTCCATGGAAAGATCCTCCCAAAGATCCATAAAACTCCCCCCCCCTATGTGGAAAAATCCCCCCAGAAAACGTCTGTATACTTTCTAATAATTAATACTATATGTAAACATTGGGCAAAGTTCATAACTTGCAGCCCTTCCCCTGGGGAATGTGGGGTATTCAGTCATGCTCAAAGACAAAGCTATTATATTTTTCGACCATGCTGAACAAAATGGCTATCTAAAAATTTTGATCGGGTGACTCTGGGGAAAAATGAGCGTGGGAGGGGACCTAGTTGCCCTCCATTTTTTGTCACTTAAAAATGGCAAAATGACTTTTAATTTCCGTTCGAATGAGCCCTCTTGCAATATTGTAGAACCACTGGGTTGATACGATCACCCTTTGGAGAAAAAAAAACACAAGAAAACACGCATCCGCGATCTTTCTTCTTGCAAAAAAACAAAACAACAAAATTGATTGATTGAAAAATACATCTGATGAGCGGTAAGACCAAACTTGATTAAACTTATATATTTGAAATCAGAATTAAAATCTGATTCTTTTGATGCAGCTATTGTTATCAAAATTCCGTTTTTTAGAGTTTCGGTTACTATTTAGCCGGGTTGCTCCTTACTTTGGTACCTGTTAAGAATCCAGAAACTCGCGATGAACCGCATCTAGAATCTAATGAAAAAACAGGTTTCCGCTGCTTGTGAGGTATTGCCCACTCTGGGAACTATGTGTAAACTTTAGTTTTTTGGGGTTTTAGGGGCAAAAAAAGGTCCGTGGGTTACGCATTTACTCTATTCTACGCTTAACCCCCCCCCCCCTTAATTTACAAATATATAGCCCAAACTATTATATTTTCATCCTATTTTGTTTTATTACATTAGCATTAACGAAACTTCACTTCTCGCGAGTTTCTGGATTCTTAACAAGTACCCTTACTTTTTACAGTGACTAAAATCAATGAGCTAATTGATTTCTTGGACATTATATTTTATATGAGCGCTACTTTTGACAAAAGGTATTGAAAAGAATTACTTTGATTCAGTATCCCTTAATGACGTTTCGGTACTATTAGTAACATCAACTACCCTGGCATTGCGTAGCAATAGATTCCGATAGCAAAATGTCCAATGATATAGCATTTCGAAGCTCTGAATTTATAGAGGCGAACTTACACCACCTCAATGTCAGGGCTTTCCAAAAATTGTTACAATGCAAATTGGTATGCTGGTGGAATTATGCAGTTCAAAAACTCTACAGAATCAGAATCAGAATCTTGTAGAAAAATTCAACAACAATCAGACTGAAAATTCTTGTAAAAGTATTGTTTAACAATAAAACATATTATTCAAAAAGAATATATCCAACTTGCAACTAGTGTTTGAGCATAAATCATCAAATTTACTGTACACTAAATTTTGTTTATTCATGAAATCTTTATTACTACTTAGAACATACTTTAAAATCTGCAATAAAATTCTGTATAATGATAAAGAGATTCCATGAAATTTAAATGGCAAATTGAGTTCGTTTTGTATAAGCTTAGCTGCCTAGTCAATAGCCCCTGGCGCATCAAGTGAAAAGAAAACTTTTTGGAATCTAGGCTATGCGATTTTTATTGGATTTTTAACTGCAGCGGTTAAAATATGTTTACGTTGTAAATAAATTAAATGGGGGGTAAGGGTAGGGGGAGGGCAAAATATATATTTTTGAATCTAGGACGCAATGTTGTTTTTTCATTTTTCAAATGGTTTTGTCAATTCTGGTTTATTTTACCAATACAAATGGCAACAAAAGAGTATTTTCGGTACTATCCCATTACGCGGGCCTCTTGGGTCAATCACTAGATTAGGCAATGATAAAACCCATTTTTGTCGTCTTAACTGTTATAGAGCAGGCACTAATAGCATGGTTTTCATTGCGTATACGATACTAAACTGTGTTTTTTGGGGTTTTAGGGGGGGGAAGGTACCTAGGTTAGGTTAGGTTACGTATTTAATATATGCAATGCACTTTACTGAAAAAGTTAAAAAAAAAATTACTTTTAAAACTTTAATAAATCAAATAATATTAACATTTTGATCACTAAATATCAGTTAATGTATATTAAACTGTCAATACACATTCATTTGTATTTTTTTTTTAATAAAGTACAAATCATGTTCCGGCCTTGGGAAGGCATAGGGGTTTTGAGCGCTACTCATATTAATTTCTGCTCGTTTTGAGTTTGACTCGGTTATTTATTTTAATTTCTGTTCGTTTTGGGTTTCATTTATTTATCGATGCTGATTTGTGGTAGTTTCACGCTTGGTAGATTATTTGATTTTATTTTTGCTCATTTTTTATTTAATTGAGTTCTTTACTTTTCTTTGAAAAACTTATTTTGTGGAATTTTTTTTTAATTAATCAAGTAAAAGGTTTTGCAGTTGGTAACTTCATGCATATCAGAGGCAGGAGATATGAATATACATCAAAGTGCAGGAACTGAAGAAGAGAAGGCACGGTCAACGGGACAAGCAATGTAGGCTATATCTAGTCCGGGAGCCACTAGAGCGTGTCTCGTTTATTTCTGAGTTGAAGTGGTCAGAAAGACACAGTCAATTTGACAATAGTTTCCGGCTATATCAACCACGCTGAATCCGAATAGGGGTGGGGGCAAAGTTGGAGATCACGGCTTGACCTTGTAAAAGCAAAAAAAAACAACCTTTATAGGCCTATAAAACGTGTACAGACTCTTTATTTTTTTTTTTCTAAGGTTGTACCACTCCGATTTAGTGGTGCGACATCTCAATTTGGTCCTAATATGGTTTTCCCCGAAAATCTCGAAATTCAAAGGTTCATTTTCAACTAAACCACGTATCTCGGATCTTTCTAATAATTTTTTGTTGTTCATTCTTGTCCAGAATTTACCTTTCGTATTTAGCTTCACATTGCCATAAAGTTCAAAGCTCAAACTGTTCGGTGAAGCCGTCTAGAATTTTTTGAAAAAGTGTAGGCCTAAAAATATATGCAAAAACAAGCTGAAAGCTTAAACCTGTAACATGATTAAAGAGTGTTTATTATTTTTAGTACTGTAAGTAAAGCTACATGTAAAGCCTGTCAAAATACAATTCCCGCACATCCCAACGGTTTTCCTCGAACAACCAGAAAAAATCCCGCTAAACCTCGTCCGAATCGTAGCTGTCGGCACCACATCGCCCACCACATGCGCAAAGAATGTCGCATGGCTTTATCCCCAAACAAGGGCACTTTTTACCACACACAGTTTTACAGTAACAAAAGGTTGAAGCCTTGTTGACAGATGGAGGCCAGGGGGTCAGTGCTGAAGTCACTGGACTGACTCCTAAAATGTCGTGATGGGTCCAGCCAAACAGTGGGTCGAAGATGTAGGGCTTAGGAATCACAACCTGAAGAACAATGTTCCACTGAAGTATAGCTCTCTTGACGTGATATACGAAAGAACTATCAGTTGGGGGTAAGCTTTTCAAGTTTTTTTTTCTGGGAAATAAATGAATTCGAAGGTCACTGAGAGAATCAAATTCGGACTGTTTTTTGCTATATACCGATACAGCCAATTTTGTACAGATACGCAAGATTTCGGGCTCGTACATAATGATGTTTTCGATATCACTCCTCACTTTCTGTGTAAGATCAGCAATTTCTTGAATGAGCTGTGACTTAACAGCAGATGTAGCAAATGTTTTTTTGCCCTTCGAGAACAAAAAAATTACCGTAACACATCCACCAATGCAATGTAGCAGCCCCATTGACTCTACAACAGCCCACGATGTTGCCACAGAACTGAACGTAGAGCTCGGGTTCATAGCCCGGGTTACACCTGCAGAGGAATATTTCGCGATAGTTCTGTAACAAAATGACAACAATGTCTGTGTCATTTGCCTCAATAATTACTTGGGAACATTTATTTCTGTAGCATTCGGCAACATGGAGAGCAAGACACGTGTCTGCTTCTTTATATGTGCTGCAAAAGTTCGCTTCGTAGTCCCGGTTCGGATCTATAGTCATTTTGCTCTTCGTAACAATAAAGCTCTTCGTCACTGTATTTCCTCTCCGCTCATGACATCCACTACTGTCTTTTAGAACAATAGGATTCCCGGAAATGTTTACAAGGCTGAACACTCCGTCATACCAATCAGCTACAATATGCACATCGGTTGTAGATTTTGGGAGTCGATTTAAGAGCCTTGCAAGGATTCGTATCAAAAATGCCTCAACGGTTTCGGTTTTGTCTGGCACTTGCGACCGGATTAACGGCATGAAATCTACCACCACACAAGTTCCCCTGACCGTGTTAATCGGAACTTTGTTAGGCCAACTTTCTAAACTTGTAGAGGTGCGAATGAACTCGAGTAAACTTCAATTGGTAACCGGTCGAAGTTTAATACGTTCAATAGGTACTGCTGGAAATATTGCTGGCGCGTAGGGAAAAAGTTAATTCGGCAAGATCTTACTTAGCATCTCAAGCGTAGATCCTTGACTAGTGCCAATAGTAACCAAAATCTCTTTAACAGCTTCCAACTCAGTATAAACGCTGCTACCGGTCTTGGTCGTTGAACCTTTGGCCTGTTTTGTATCGCAATCCATAGTCTTTATCTTAACCTTGGAAAAGGGGTTGGGTTTTCCATCGAAGTATCCTTCCAATGCTTTTAAACCACTAGCGCGTGCACTCAGGAGGCTCTTTGCCACTACTTCATCAGCGACTTGCTTTGAAATGATATTCACCAATGATTCCTCATCACATGTAAAGGGATCAATATGGTCTTCGACAACAGAGACCACATTACTGACAAGGTTTTCTTGGCGCTTCTCAAAGGTTCCATTTTTGCTTCCCTCACCATCAAATTCACTCATGCTCTCAATTCCAGCAAGTCTATAAAGGGCAGAGGAAACCTCAGCACGAAATGGTATGGTGGTAGTCCACTTGGCAACTGTCATTGAGTTCAATGTGACTCCCTTTATTCCACCCTTTTGTTTTGATTCAATGTTAAGTGTGGATTCCAGTGCATGATCTGGGGGAACACCATTCATCTTGTAATTTTTCCACTTCACGTTGAACAGTCCTTTGACAAAGATAACATGCAAGCTAGGTGACAAGGTTTGAGGCAAGGCCTAAAAATTTGAGACTTATGTCTAACCAAGTATACTACTCCATGTATAGCATAGTAGGACCTAATCCATGTTTAATATAGTACTGATGGTTGGGTGTAGTACTCAAATTCTGAGGTATAGATCCCATGGTTACCTACTGCAGGGGTGAAGTAGTACATTATGTTGAGGGTAGTACATAAGACAAGTAATATCCCTTCCCTAACTGTAGGCTAGGGTTGGCTATGCCAAATATTAGATATACGCAGCATTTGGTATAGGGTATCCAAAATAACAGCTTTGTAGTAGATTGGCTTAAAGTGGTCTCAGTAACATCAAGACTAACATACCCTAAAAAATCCCTGATCTAACTTATCCAAATTACAGCATAGGCCAAGTCTACATAGAAATTTTACATTATGTTCATTAGACAGTTTGAGATTAAAAACTCATTCTTAATTCCAACCTGGTCTTGAGTTTTCATCTTGAAGACTATCACTCATTTCCAGCAATCTGAAAGTTATTTAGCCTACCTGTCCATGACATCACATAGTTACATAAGGCAGGCATTAGATGTCGTTCAGTTCCTATTCTTAGCTGTAAACACTATCAGTACAGCCTCTCAATCACACTATCAACCTCAAGTTTAATCAGCAACAGAGTTCACAAAACATTTTTTTTTGTTGATAGTGCTGCTGGGCTGTTACCCACTGTACAATTGACATAAACATGTTTTTCAAACACTCACAATCACTTAATCTTTCACGACTACTGAAAGGTTGGCTTAATAGAGGGCAATCTTTGAAGATGACCAGGGCAAATTCTTGGCTTAGGATTTGTAGGGAGACTGTCACTGTCCCATTCTTATCAGCAGATAAACTGAAAATCAGTCAGGACTGTAAATACCCTGAATTCCCTGAACAAAGAATACAGAGGAATTCCATATTAGTACTGCCAGAGCCATAAATCAAGTAAAAGTTTTTTTTTTCAGAATATACATCATTTAATACTTCAACAGATTGCACTAAAAATAGATTCCATTACAATTTTTGAGATTCAGTAGTCCAAAAAGTAAAGAACAGACTACATTCTTTTTTGGAGAGTTTAAAAAACCACTTAAAATACCAGGATTATCCTAAAACTTAAATTTTTTTCTCTAAACAAAAAAATATTGATAAACCCCTTATTGTTATTGCCAAAACCCCAAATCAGGTTGAAGTTTTTCTGTTTTTCTCTTACGGAATATACAACACTTAACTAAATCTTGTTTTTTCTACTATGGTGAAAATCACTTGGCCTTGATCGCACTTTGGTAACTCAATAAGGTAACGAGATTAAAATTTTTTATTCAAAAGAGCCCTCTTTCGATAATCTACGACTACTGGTTTGATTGTCGCACCCGATTAAAAACACTCTTGCCTTTTCATCATTCTCTGGTAAACTATGGAATTCCGTAATTTTGTAGGTAATAGCTTTAAGGATGTGATAGTTGTTCAATTTCAATCTATAATTTTCATCAAGATCGTATTCTTTTTTTGTTGGGTCCTTTTTTGGGAGTTCTGGTATCTATTGACAGGAGTCTCTATTTTGTTAAAATTTGATACCCCGAACTGTTTGTTCCTAGGCTCTTTTAAATACGAGAGAGGCTGCGACCGCTCTCCCAATCCTTGTCTTCTAAATTCTATTTTGATATTTATAAAATGATGCTTCGATTATCCCTGAATGATTTTCATTCACTAAAAAGTGCACCCATGACATATTTATCAGGAGGGGGGGATCTGAAATAGCAAAAGAACTTTGGGATCATCGTTCTTACAGTTTTAAGGGAGTTCTCCAAAACTTCCCTATCGTTTTATATAGGGGGTACTCCCCTCCCCCCTTTAGTGTATTAAATACATTAATATAATAATTCAGGCTAAACTGAATAGATTTATAATGACGTGGAGATTGTCAACTCTTATTGCTATAATATAGGCCAAAAAAGCCCCTCAGATTGGCATGAGATTAAGGAACGATTAAGGTTGATTAATGGTTGGTTGACTAATGGCATGAGATTAAGGTTGACAGAAATGACATTTTTCGCAAATGTCAAAGGTGAATAAAAAGGTGGTTTTCAAATGATGAAGATGTCAATTTTTGTCAAAAATTCTGGCATTTTAACTGGTTCTATCAAAGTCATTCATACCCTTTTTAAAACTGGATCTCAAATACTTTACTGATATCTATTTTAAATTATCTGAATAAGAGATTGGCACCTTAATAGAAAAAAACTTAAGGCTTAAGGTTGAATTTACCGTTGGTTCAAACAGATACATATTTTTATTTTAACGCAAAACAGCTCACGGATAATTGATGCAGGAAATTCAAAAAAAATTTCACACAGAAACGGCTTATTACAACCCTCGAAGCGCAAAAACTAGTATGATACATTAGACAGACTAGACATAGGAATAGGCTAAGCCTAGTTCTGGAAGCCAATAAAAAATATTCAAACGGTTGGCCCATAGTCTAGTCTAGCTATGCTTAATTAACAATGTAATTCTTATCTTCTACAGTATGTTCATTTCCCTGAAAAAGTCCTCCCAGGCCTTGAAGATTAAATATTTTTTTTTAATGACTTATGTCCTTTGTCATATAGACGACTTCTGATGAATATGACTAGTTTCTCAGTTACTTCCACTGTTTGGTTTAAAAAAGGTTTCAATTCAAAATAATGTAAGTGCTTTAAATGGTTTAGTAAAAATATTTCGACGAAACATCTGAACTGTTATAATGCATAAACATGGGGCAAAAAACGGATGAAATTTAACGGATGAAGCAAAAACGATAAAAAAGTGCGAAACAAGGGTAAATGTTGTATATTCTGTAAAAAAAAAGTTTGTTAAAAAAAGTTTATTGCGTAGTATAAAAGTGTTTATAGTTTGTATAGTTTATAGTTTGTGTAGTTTATAGTTCTGCAAATCCCAACAGGATTTTCTTTGCATCTTTTTAGCGCCATCTACTTTTGAATTAATGGGAAGAAGTGATTGGCACCTTAGCACTATTAGTGGGGGGCAAAAACTTAAGATTGAGTTAAATATTGAATATTGTGCAAAAAATTACTTCTACAATAATTTCTGGTATTACAAATCCCAATTTGGAGTTTATTTGTAACTTTTTGTTAATGAGAGAAACGTTAATTTTGATAGAAAGTTTTCGTATTTTAAGTAGTTGCTTAGAATCCCCAAATAGCAATCAAATTTCTTTTCATATTTTGAATAACTGAAAATTGAATTCTCTTTTAGCACAATTTAAGGAAGTGAGTGGGAAAATCTGAGGAAGTAGGGGAAAAACTCAAGACTGAATTAAAAGATGCATATTCTTTAAAAAAAAAAAAAATAAATTGCTTCTGTGTGATGCATGTTTCTGGAAAAATAAAACCCGAATACAGAATTCCATACCTTTTTTTTCCTTGAAAAAATTCAAGATTAAATAAAGTATAAGAATAATCGGGAATTTTAATTTTTTATATTACGATATACGTGTTTTCTATTTCTTTTTGTATTTTGATGTGTTTTTCTACATGTTACTCCTTGCATTATACTGTATAGTGTTGGTCAAAAAATAAATAATAGTTCAGACTCTGGATACTCAAGCACTAAGGTCCTATGTGTTTTAGGATTCTTAATCTGAAGATCTTATATATGTTATCTCCCTACGAACTGCTTTTCTAAATAACTCTTCTGCATTATTGTTATATACACTGGTAGTTTTACGTGCATTTCCTCATTTCCTGGAAAATCCTGATAGTTTACTTGTTGGGAAGTTGTTTTAAAATATAAACATAGCATTAAAATAACAAGGAAAGTGAAAACAAATATGCATGTTTTAATTAGTTAAATATAAACTTACACATATAATCCTTAAAAAAATATCATGAAAATCATTTTTAATGAAAAGACCTCCAGATGTAGTTATGTATTTCTTCATAGCAGCGGGCACCAAATTAAAAAAAAATTGGTTGAAAAATCTGCGGATAACACAAAAAAATAGGACATTATACAGCTTAAGAGGGCGTAGCGTTCATTTGAAGAGGTTTAATTGTCTTTAGGAACCAACTAATTGCTAATTTTTGAATTTCTAGAGACGAAAATTCTTTTCATCCAGTTAGTTTTAACTCTTTGTTCTTACGAGTCAACGTGACAACACTGACAAAATTGTAGGACTACTCTAAAAAATGACACTTGAAACAACCAAAAGAAAGAAAAGTATTGGATTTCAGGTGTTAATATACCTTTGATGGGTCTGTAGGGCAAAAAATATTTTGTTTTGATATCGTTCATAGTATAAAGAATTACAATTGTATTGTTTGAATCTGAAATTATTTTACTGATTTTTGAAAAAAGGAGAAACACCCCTTAAAAGTATTAAAATCTTAATGAAAATACCACCATCAGATTCAGTGTATCAGAAAACCCCATTGCAGAGGTTTCAAGCTCCTATTTGCAAAAATGTGGAATCTTGCATTTTTTTTGCCAGAAGAAAGATCACGGATCTATTTTTACGTCTATTATACGTTTATTTTTATTTTTTTCAGGGATAATCGCATCGACCCAATGGTCCTAGAATATCATGAGTGGGCTCATTAGAACGGAAATTAAAAGTTATAGTGCCCTTTTTAAGTGACCAAAAAGATTGGAGGGCAATCTAACTCCCTCCTCCTCCCTTTTTTTCCCCAAAGTCGTCTTATCAAAATTTCGAGATAGACATTTTGATCATCATAGTTAAAAGGCCGAATACCTATGCCATTGGATAAAACATGACCCCCCATAGCCCCTGGGGAAACCTCCTCCCCTCCCCTTTTTTCCCAAAGTCGTCCGATCGAAATTTTGAAATAGCCATTTTGCTCATCATAATGTAAAGGCCCAATAACTGTGCCCTTGGATATAACATGACCCCTCACCAAAGCCCCAGAGGAAAGATATTTCAGTCATAAAATTTGCCTATTGTTAACGCAGAGTGTTTCTAACTGTGAAGTATGTATACATTTTAGAATAGGGGGGGGGGCAAGTTTTTTGTTGGGGGTTTTTCAACGGGGAAGTTTCTCTAGGGCGGGAAGTTTCCAGGGGGTGAACTTGTCAAGTGAAATTATGCTGGGGGAATTTGTCAGATTTTTATATAAAATTCTTTTTAAATGTCTTGCTTTCTCTTTTCCGTCTCAATTTTACGCGTGGAGTTGTTAAGGGTAATTGTTCCTTGGGTAAATTTTCTCCGGGATTGAATTGTATAGAGGATATTTCCGGATATTTTCACCGGGTGGCCACGCGGTGAAAAAAGAAAATTACTTCATTTTCGGGATTTTTTGGTTGATTTAGTGATTTTTGAATTTTAGGCAATATAAAAATTACTAGAAATCGTGATAAATCGCTAGGAGTGGCAACCCTGCCAGTAAATGGACGGTGACAGAAATTAGGGATAGTAGATCTTTATTTGTGCCCAATAGTCACTACCAGAAGGTTGTCACCATCCAATCTCTATCACTGGATTGCTGAGATTCAGCTTTACCCCTCCACCTAATTACATTTGCAAAATTTCCTTTGTATTTTTCTTAGATTGCAAAAAGCCTTAAAATATACGCACGGAAATGGAAAATTTTGCGTATTTTTTAGTTTAGGTCATTCTCTATGAAAAGATGTGGAGTAATATTGTAATTACGCGGCCGTCAAAACTCCAAATGTAAAAACTCGTATATACTTGAAAAATCACTTTCCTAGTTAGATATACCACTGAATTCCGCTCAAAGAGGCCAATCAAATGGTGCATGCAAGAATCTAAATAAAATCCCGTGCTAAGATTTTTCTGGCGTAAACACGTATCTGCAGCATTTTGCCCCGTTTGCAAAAGTTGAAAAATCCTCAGTTTAGCAGTGTCAGTGAACTTTGGCATGTATTTCAATAGCATATATGGAAAGATAACTGTCTAAAATCGATGACAACAATTTTTCACACCAATTATGTGTCTAGTGTGCCGCAATGGATGGAAAAAGTGCCACAAAGCTTGAGTAGCTATGAAGACCATGCATGGAGGGGAGGGCAGAGAGGGGAGGGCAAACTTCATTAAAAGATATTAACATTCATTAAAAAAAACTTGTTCTGGCAATGCTGCTGCCGTTTATAATTTACCTTATCACTATAAATAATAATCTATTTGAATAAGATATATCCGAAAGATTCATTTGGTAAAAACAGAGAGAAACAGAGAGATGAGTTTTCTATTAATCTGCATTAATAATTGTGCTTTTATTTCATTTGTCCTATTTTGCTCATCTATTTTGGCAACTCAATCCCAATATTTCTTTAGCATTTTTCAGAAAAGGTAGCCTTCCTTTTCCTTCCTTCCTTAACGCCTCTTGTTTAAATTGTGATTCTTTATACTCTGTGAAATGTTAAGTTAGATGTAAAGAATTAAAAGTTAGGTTCCCCCTGATTGTTTTGAGGGTGTGAAAGTTTAAGACAATAAAAAGAACGACCGTGAGAATTTAACACTTCTCACAGACCTAGATATAATACTAATGTGTTCAATAATATATTTGTTAAACAAATATAAAAGACGGCGCATAAGTAAAAAAGCGAAGAAATGAAATATAATTTAACAAAACGTATAAAATAAAAAAGTAAGTTAAAATTTTCAGCCAATAGTAATCAGAAAATTGCCTAAATATTTATGTACAATTACTATTTTTCCATGTTTATTTGTTCTATGATTTCCTAACCATGTTCAACTAGTGCGGTCTTAGAAATTATTTACTCCCAAAGAGAGAGAGAAAATTCATTTTTATTAAATATCAATATTCACAAAAAAAACATATCAAACAGACCTACCACATGAAAATCTATACAGATTTGTTTGTGGCAGGACTCACTATTTTACTTACTCATATATACATTGAAAAAACTTACTCACATATATAATGGAAAAAAAAAATAATAATGCAATCATATAAATAAATAAGAAATAAATCTCGTGGGAACCGCGAACCAATCCTTACAAAAGACGGAAGACAGAATACAGCCCCCCCTCAGCCATCCCTATTCATTAAGAAATTCTTTAACCTATTTTTAAAAGAGGACACACTCTCAGCCATCCTAGTGCTTTCCGGAAGACTGTTCCATACCGAAACACCCACATGCCTAAATACAAAACTAGACCTAGCAGTTTGTCGTCTCTCATATACTAGGTCCGTAGAATTCCTTGTATCAGTAGGGAAAGAGGTACCATTTTGCTTGGTGCCATAGCAATTTCTATACTATTTGCCGGGACGTATACACCTTTTCAAAGAGAGTGAGTATCCTCTCACATGGCCTTATACTTTGCCGCCTTTATGTTCCTTCCGGTGTTATTTGCGTACGGCCCTAGGAATCTCTATGTTATTTGCGTACGCCTCTACACCTTTTCAAAGAGATTCAGAACTCCCTCACATGGCCTTATACTTTGCATAAAGCTTATACTTTGCATCTTCAACGAATGACAAGTAACAATTTTCCTTAAATTATAATATTAGATAGATTTCACATGTAAACGAGAAACTGCCGGTGATTTAGACGTAATTTTCTCACACCTACAAGAGACTCGCATCTCATTAGTCCAAATATACAAGCTAATTTGATTTCACTTATACTTTGCATAAAGCTTATACTTTGCATCTTCACGAATGACAAGTAACAATTTTCCTTAAATTAGAATAATAGATAGATTTCACATGTAAACGAGAAACTGCCGGAGATTTAGACGTAATTTTCTCACACCTAGAAGAGACTCGCATCTCACTAGTCCAAATATACACGCTAATTTAATTTCATCTCGTGACATATTTTTACACGTCAATTGCTAAAGAACTTGTGTGTCTTGTTTAGGGGTTAATATATTCAATTATTTTTTTGTATATATTCAAGTTTCAGGTTAGAATTTTCTACAGCTTGAATAGTTCATTCAGTCTAACAGTATCTATATTTTACAATCATTTACACTGATAGAGATATGGAATATTCGAAGCAACATCTGGTGAGTCAAATTTTCTTATTGTTATAATAAAAAAGAAATCCATTTTGTCTCGCCATTAAGTTAATGAAGAATTTCCTTTACCTTCCTTACTTACTTAGGCTTTTTTTCACTGTGCTGATAGCTCTTTTAAAAAGCTTCATATGTTAACTAAACAGTCCCTTTGTTTCAATTTTAGTAAATATTCAAAAATAATGCAGGTTCACATCGATTTTGGCTCATTGTGCATGAAAAATTGAAATAGAATTTGCATATTAGTTTCGGCAGATATGAAAGGTCGCCCCCCTCTTCAATATCATGCTCTTTACACTAAAGTTTGAATTTTGTTTGAATCACAAACTCCTCAATCACAAAGGTCGGTTAATTAGAATAGATACCTCTTTTGAAAGTGCTAAAAAAAAAACTTAAGCGTAAAGGGTGAGGTATTGGCTAGAGGGCGAACCCCTTTATATACTTAATATTTTTTTTGGTGTAGGCCATGTCCAGGAGTCTTTTTCTTCCTTTTTCTGTGATTTTAAGTATTTCGTAATTTAGGTATATAACTTTTAATAGCTTTGCATATAAAAAAAATCTATAATTTTCAACTTTTTGTGTTTGATACTATGGAATTGAAGGCCGAATGCCCTCCATTAATATTCTGAATAAGTAAGAATTGAGCTAGCTAATTAAGTTGTGTCATTTTTTTTCAAACGTTGGGAGTTTGTTACTGTGATATTCGCAATTTTAGTATATAAGTTTTAAAAGCTTTGCATATACAATTGAAATAGATCAATAATTGTCAACTTTTTGTGTTTGATACTATGGAATTGAAGGCCAAATGCCCTCCGTTAATTTTCTGAATAAGTAAGAATTGAGCTAGCTAATCAAATTGTGTAATTTTTCAACTTTTGGGAGTTTGGTACTGTGGTATTGAAGGGGTAGTACCCTCCCGTAAGCTAAATAGTTTGAAAACTGAAAATGATTTTTATTTTAGAATGCTATTGATCAGGCGTTGCAGCAAAAATGTGCAAGGCTGGATGAGGCTCGCGACAAGGCTGAGACAAGGGTAATCGAACCATTAAATTCAATCAAGCCAAGTGCCAGCTCTATAAAGACCACTATGCAACCTGGAAGAAAATTTAAGAGAGAATGGATGCTTTCATATAATGCATCAGCCTCATCTAGTCAAGATCAGGAGGACACTCCTCTTCATGCTTTGCCAGGGACTTCAGATGTACAAGTGCAGTTTGAATTTGTAAATATACATTTTTTTTCTCTCCGTATTTTCGAAAATAAGGCAAATTTTCTCAAGCCCGTAACTTTTGATGAGTAAAACTAAACTTAAATTTGTTTCTAAAACTATCCTATAATAGTCCTATTTTATTTTATTTCATTAGTATTAACCAAAGTAGTAGAATATAAAAGAGTGGTTATAACGCGAAAGAACAATATAGCTTATCATAGTTTTCTATAGATATAATAAACCTTACCTGTATTTTCTCTTTTAAGCAAGATGTTTTCTAATGCGAAAATCTATTATTTCACTATTATTTATCTATTAACTCTATATAAACAAACCACTATTTCACAGTTGGTTGTTGAACAAACATCCTTAAACTAAGATGTGTTTGCAGTTAGCTTTGTGCGTATTTAGTTCTTATCAAAATAACCCATCGGAAAGGTTGAAATTTTGAATGTTAATCTGACAGGTAAAAATGAATGCTAATCGCTCGTTACAAGGTGATCCAAATAACCGGATGTTTTGATCTTAGAGATGAAGAGATATTAACGCGGGAAAGGGGTTATTAATAATTTCAAATGTGACAGCGCAGGGATGTCAAAAACAAATGGAACATGCAGAAATTACGGATTTTTTGGATTACGGATTACGGATTATGAATTACGGATTAGGGATTATTTGGGCGAAACCGTTTTAGACATTTTAGGGAATTATTTCGGCGAAAAAGTTAGACATTTTAAAAGATGATTTTAGAAGATGTTTTCGAAAAGGATTTGAGGCTGAAACTCTAGGGTCGTTATAATACAAAAGTTCTATTTGAACAGTGTTGTGAAGTCCTCTACCCCAACTCGAAAGGGCTCCAATCCCCCTATTCCAACCCCGAAGGAAGCTCCCGGTCCCCAAAGGTCCCCCTGGGCTCTAAAAAGGACCATCCAGCCCTCATCCAGGTAAACATACGACTAAAAATGACCATGTTTTTCAACTTTATGAAATAATGCTTATTTCACATAGAAAATAAAACATTTTTTCCACAGATTAATGAAATACTACCGCCATTGGATGATGAAACATCAGCATTTACAGGACTAATTTTATTACCACCAATGGAGTTCAGAGACGAACCTACATTAGTTGTAGATAATGTGGAATGGCATGGGGGTTTTCTTAATGATGTTTTTGGGGACATAGCTAGCCTAGACGATTTAACTTGTGATATTGACATGATAGAGGATCCGGACTGGGTAGATAGATTTATGTATGAACATTTAGACGATGTTACTAGTACAACTGAACCGAATTCCCATATGGAAATTACGTCACAGGAAAATACAGGCTGGCTTGATCAATTGTCCCCAAACACCTTTGAATATGTACTAGGGGGCTTCATGCCACCTCCAACCAATATAAATGAACAGACCGGGGGTGGTGTGATTGACAATTGTATGTCACCCCCCACCATTTTGCTTAATGATACAGAAACAACAATGCAAATTGTAGGGTCTAATGTTCCCAGGGACATTTTTGACAACAGTTTTATTATTAGTAAATTGGGTCCTGTACAAATGGGTGCAGGACATGAAAATAGTGTCATGTCCCCAGAGTTACGTGAATTTTATTTGTTAGAGTCTGTTCTAAATCACTTACTAATCTATAGGGTATTTTAAGCCTCCCGAAGAAATCATGGTTGACGGAAGTATTATTTTAACTGACCCTCTGACTGTTCTCTATACCTAAATTGACAGACTTCGAGGGAAAATTGATATTCAGATTCAGAAATGGGGGGGCCAAGGGGGTTAAAGCATCAGTGAATCAAAAAGTTTATTTACAAAAGGGAACATCTGGGGATATTTTTTATTTTTATTTTTCTACTGGCAACCAGACTTTTTACCCTGGTCTAAATGAATTTGAGAATAACTTTTTCAACTGGATAAATAAATTAATATCAACTTTGGACACGTTTAATTAGAGGGGAAGTGGGTCCACAATTTTATACATTGAACACATGAATCTGAATCTCAGTAGATTAAAAAAAACTTTATTTTAAGGGGAGGGCGGGGTCGTCGACGAATAAAATGCCACCCAGATTTGTCGGCTACAGGAGGGGTTCAAGGTTTCGAATTTGACACGGGGCTGCAATGCTTTAAATATGCATTTTTAGCAGCAGCCCATAAAACATTAAAAAATGAATCGTCAATGAAAATTTTTTTATTTAATTTTTGAATGTTTTTGAATTAGTGCAGGTTTTGATTTTGGCTCACCGTACATGAATAATTAAAACAAAATTTGCATATTAATTTTACTTTTATTTGTTAAATGGTTTTCTCGAAACTTGTTTAATTTTATTTACGAACGTATTTATTAGTAATAAATATACGTAAATTACGAATTAACCTACGTAACGAACTTATTTATTCAATTATTTTTAATACGTATATTAGGGGGCGAGCCCCCTATTCAATACCTTACTCTTGAAGCTAAAGTTCAAATTTTGTTCCAATTCTTTAAAATGACCCCTTAATCACAAAGGCCGTTATTTAGAATAAATAGGTCTTATGAAAGTACTAAGAAATCTTTGGCTTAAAGAGCGAGGTATTGACTAGGGGTGAACCCAATCACGCACGTAATATTTTCTGTTCGTTTTAAGTTTTGATGTTACTCCTTATTTTCAGTTGGAAACTTGTTTTTTTATATTTAATTTCTAATCTTATTTTAAATAATGCTGGAAAATCCAGCGCTCACTTCATAGCAATTTCCCTTCCCCCATGAAAACTTCCTTCATGGAAAGATCTTCCCACATAACCCCCAACCAACCCTCCCCCCCTACTACCAGTAAAAATCCCCCCTGAAAACGTCTGTATACTTCCTAATAACCAATTAAAAGTTTTCTAAGAAATGTAAAGAGCCATATTGAATTCGGGTCCAACAGAAATTAATTCTTATTATAGTTAAAACTCAAAAAGACCAGAAATTACTGTTAAAGAATAAATGAAACCCCGAACGAACAGAAATTAAAATTAACTATCTTAGAAACATAAATAAAACTGGTGCAAACATAAATGAATGAATAAATCTTATAGACCTTCAATATTTTTTAATATCACCCCCCCAGAGGTGCTTTATATGCATGGGGTGGTGTAATGAACTTCGGAGGGACTCGTTCAATTGGAGATAATAATTTCTAGTGCCCTTTTTAAGAGTCAAATGCAATTGGAGGCACCAATTCCCCCCACCCCGCTTTTCACGCCCTCTTTTCCCCAAATACAGCTAATCAAAATCTTGAGATGGTCATTATGTCCAAAATAATCAAAAGGTGAAGTAATGAAAATAATTATGCCAGTAGGGTAAGAAGTTCCATTTCTATGGCCCCTACGTACCAAACAGGTTTTTCTGGTAGGTATTCTACCGGTCCTATTCTAGAGGGCATTACACCTTTACCAACGCCCCTGTACCAAACAGGTTTTTCTGGTAGGTATTCTATTCTACAGGGGCATTACATCTTTGCCAAGAGATTTACGCAATACCGGTCCTAGTGTGATGCTATCAGACTGGTTTCGTTTTATGGGTTCATTAATAGAACGACTAATGTTTTTGAAAAGGGTAATTACTTCTTTAGTTTACGAGTAGAAAAATCTAAAACCAGTATTGTCTATAACTTAATTTACATGGATTAAACTTCCGATGGTTAAGAAAGCGTAACGGGCAATTAAAGTATGCTGAATAGGATGCTATAATTAGAAGGGTTTTAAGTTGAAAATTGTGACGTAAAAATAACTCTATTTGCGATTTTTTTGCGAAAAGGTATTTTCCTAAAGGTATTGCGTTGGTTAAGAATGCCTCACGGGTAATCAAAGAATGGGATGCTTGCATCAACAATACAAAAAATATGCTCAGATACTTAATAGATTTGACGCCTACAAGAGACATTGGTAGAAGGTATTCAATAGCTTAATTGAAAAGTAACGATAGAATGACATTGTGACTTGACCTAGCTTTACTTATCCGATGTGGTCTGTATAATACACAAGTAACGTTTGAAAAGTATTGTCAATTTAAAAAGAAATGGCAGAAAAGTGTTTTGAGGGGGATGGGTTGCATGGAGGGTTGAGTTGCACGAGGGTTCAGTTAAAGGGGGTACAGTTACACGGGGGTTTCGGTTATACAGGGGTTCAGTTACAAGGGGGTTCAGTTGCACGGGGGTTGAGTTAAATGGGGATTGAGTTCCACGAGAGTAGTGCTTTGTCGTGGTTTAGCTTGTCACAGTTACATTCTCTTGATCTTTCAAAGTTCACTTTGATTTTAGGTACATGGGGGGTTCAGGGGTCCGGGAGTGGAGTTAAATGGGGAGTGAGTTCCACGAGAGTGGTGCTTTGTCGTGGTTTAGCTTGTCATAGTTACTCTCTTTGGGCTGTTTGTGTTTCCTTGGGATGCGTGTGTCTCTTTGGGTTCTGTGTCTCTTTGGAGTGTTTGAGTCTTTTTGATCTGTTTATGTTTATTTTGGCTGTTTGGGTCTTTTTGGACTGTGTTTGTCTCTTTGGTGTGTTTATGTCTCTTTGGACTGTTTGTAGTTTTTGTTTCTTTTAAAAGAGCTTTAAGGGGTTGGAGAGACTCAGTTGCCTGATTCCGTGTGGTTTTTCTTTACTTGGTGGTCATTTGTTGTATCTTTTAAAAGAGCTTTACACGGTTTGAGAGACTCTGTTGCCTGATTCCGTCTGGTTTTCCTTTACTTGGTGGTCATTAAAAACGAAATTTTTGTGTTAAATAAGTAGTTTTTGTATCTTTTAAAAGAGCTTTAATGGGTTTGAGAGACTCAGTTGCCTGATTCCGTGTGGTTTTCCTTTACTTTGTGGTCATTAAAAACGAAATTTTTGTGTTAAATAAGTAGTTTTTGTATCTTTTAAAAGAGCTTTAAGGGGTTTGAGAGACTCAGTTGTCTGATTCCGTGTGGTTTCTCTTTTCATGGTGGTCATTAAAAACGAAATTTTTGTGTTAAATAAGTAGTCTTTGTATCTTTTAAAAGAGCTTTAAGGGGTTTGAGAGACTCAGTTGCCTGATTCCTTGTGGTTTTTCTTTTCATGGTGGTCATTAAAAACGAAATTTTTGTGTTAAATAAGTAGTTTTTGTATCTTTTAAAAGAGCTTTAAGGGGTTTGAGAGACTCAGTTGCATGATTCCGTGTAGTTTTCCTTTACTTTGTGGTCATTTGTTGTATATTTTAAAAGAGCTTTACAGGGTTTGAGAGACTCAGTTGCCTAATTCCGTGTGGTTTTACTTTACTTGGTGGTCATTAAAAATGAAATTTTTGTGTTAAATAAGTAGTTTTTGTATCTTTTAAAAGAGCTTTAAGGGGTTTGAGAGACTTAGTTGCCTGATTCCCTGTGGTTGTTCTTTACATGGTGAACATTAAAAACGAAATTTTTGTGTTAAATAAGTAGTTTTTTTATCTTTTAAAAGAACTTTACGGGGATTGAGAGACTCAGTTGCTTGATTCCGTGTGGTTCTTCTTTACTTAGTGGTCATTAAAAAAGAAATTTTTGTGTTAAATAAGCATTTTTTGTATCTTTTAAAAGAGCTTTACGGGGTTTGAGAGTCTCAGTTGCCGGATTCCGTGTGGTTTTTCTTTACTTGGTGGTCATTAAAAACGAAATTTTTGTGTTAAATAAGTAGTTTTTGTATCTTTTAAAAAAGCTTTACGGGGATCGAGAGACTCAGTTGCCGGATTCCGTGTGGTTTTTCTTTACTTGGTGGTCATTAAAAACGAAATTTTTGTGTTCTATAAGTAGTTTTTGTATCTTTTAAAAGAGCTTTACGGGATTTGAGAGACTCAGTTGCCTGATTCTGCGTGGTTTGTCTTTACTTGGTGTTCATTAAAAACTAAATTTTTGTTGTAAATAAGTAGTTCTTGTATCTTTTAAAATAACTTTACGGGGTTTGAGAGACTCTGTTGCCTGATTCCGTGTAGTTTTTCTTCTTTTCAGTAAAGACACTTGATTTCGTAAAAGTTTCTTATTCAAACTTTTTTTAAAACATAGAAATTTTTCAGATTTATTTATTTTTTTCTTTTTGTAAATTTCTTAAAATGTCAAAATATGCTTACAGTTCTAACAATTGCGCTCTGTGATTGGTCAGAGACACGATTTGACTTACCCACTGGTATTCTATGACCGGTTATTGGAACTACCTAATCTATTGCATGTATTAAATCAGTATTTTTTACGCAGTGGAACGATAAACACATAAGTCATATCTTAAAAAAAAAGTGAAGATGAAGCATTTTAATAAAGTGTGTTTACATAACAAGGTTATTGTAGCATTGAATGCTGACAAAGAGAAGTATTTAAACTTTGAAACAAGTACAGCTGGTAGCACTATTGGAAATGTATGCATGCATTGTCATGACAGTAAGGAATTAAATTTCTCTTGGGAATACCGAAAAAATTCAACTCTTACGTTGGTGGTTATGCGAGATTGATATCTCCAGAGATGATTGCACTCAAAGAGAGTGCCAACATAAAAATAATCATTGATGATAGAGGACAACTCCTTGCTACTTTTGCAGGTAACACATTACCTACTGATACATCCAATCGTCAACTTTCGGGTATTAGCATTCAACGGAAGATCAATAAAAGAAAGGCCTACTCGTCTACTAATATCGTAAACCATATCTTGTCTACGTGCCGAAACTGTTACCTGTGTAAAAATAATGTGATAATAGACAGTGAAATTGCCAGAAAAATAAAAAGGTCATTGTCAGAAAATATCGCGATGGAATAAAAAGATGAATGGTTGAAAAACAAAGCACTAGCAAACGTTACTGCCATTGCTCAAACAGTCATTGAACCAAATAATACCAAAGACGAAAAGAATATTGAGCCTGTTGATGAGACACCAGTAAAAATTGTGTATGACTCAAAATGGAATAATGATCATTTTACTCATTACAAACTAAGAGAAGACAATAGCTATAATATCAAGAGAGAACATGGTGAACTATTTTATGGAACAGATTCAAAATGTCCAAAGTTAATCATTGATATTAATAAGGTATCATAATATATTATTTGTATTAATATTCTACATAGCATTATTTCATTAAAAATATATTATGCATTACATTGTTATGTGTTCATTATTTTTAGAGTAAGCTAGCACATCAAACGTTTAGAATGTCTGATAAAACGTCAGAGATGTAAGAAAAGGAAATTACATACATCTATTGTCAGACACATGGGAACAAATTTTTTCTTGAATTCGCCTCATGGATAAATAAAAAAAAGACATTTCATTCAAGAAAATATTACTAAACTCTAATTAAGCAACAAACTCTTTCTTGAAGTTACCTCATTGATACACAATGCATAAATTTCATTTAAGAAATTATCAAAAATTGTAAGTAAGTAGAAAATTCTTTCAAAAATATTTTAATACGTTTAAGCAATAAATATCTTTAAGCTTAACCCGTCTTTATTCTTAAGAATAGTTTTATTCATTTCATTAAATTATGAAGAAATTGTAAGTAAGTAACAATAGCTTTCTTGAATTTGCTTCCTGGACACAATACAGATATTTAATTCAAGAAATCATAATAAATCGCAAGTAAGTAATAAATTCTTTATTGTTTTCACCTATTGGATACACAATACTGAAATATCATTCAAGAAATTATGATGGAATTGTAAATAGGTAACACACTCATGTTACCTCATGGATACACAATGCAGAAATTTCATTTAAGAAATTATCAAAAATTTTAAGTAAGTAGCAAATTCTTTCTTGAATTCGCCTCCTGGGTAAATAAAAAAAGACAGTTCATTAAAGAAATTATGAAAAAATTGTAAGTAAGTAGCAAATTCTTTCTTGAATTCACCAGCTGGATAAACAAAAAAGACATTTCGTTCAAGAAATTATGACAAGATTCCAAGTAAGTAACAAACTTTTTATTGTTTTCATGACTTAGATACACGATGTATAAATTTAATTCAAGAAATTATGAAAAAATTATAAGTAATTAACAATTTATTTATTGAAATAAACTATTGGATACACAATACAGTAATTTAATTTAATAAATTATGAAAAAAAAAACAATTTCTTGAAGTCAATTCTTCGATACACAATACAGAAATTTCAGTCAAGAAATTATGACAATATTTGTAAGTAAGTAACAAACTATTTTTGTTTTCACCTCTTGGATATACAGTACAGACACATCATTCAAGAAATTATGAAAAAAATCGCAAGTAAGTAACTTTTTTTCTCTTTATCAAAAACAATTTTCACTTAGATACAAGATGTATAAATTTGATTAAATAAATTATAAAAAAATTCTCAGTAAGTAACACTTTATTTATTGAAGTCAACTCATGGATACACAATAAGGAAATTTCATTCAAAAATTTATTGACTTAGATACACGATGTAGAAATTTGATTCAAGAAATTATGAATAAATTCTCAGTAAGTAACAATTTCTTTCTTGAAGTCAACTCTTGGATACACAATACGGAAATTTCATTTAAGAAATTATGAAAAAATTGTAAGCAAGTAACAAACTCTTTTCTGAAGTCACCTCTTAGATACACAATGTAGAAACTTCATTTAAGAAACTATGAAAAAATTGTAAGTAAGTAACAAATTCTTTCTTGAAGTCACCTCATGGATACACAATACAGAAATTTCATTAAAGAAATCTTGAAAAAATTGTAATTAAGTAGCAAATTCTTTCTTGAATTCCCCTGTCGGATAAACAAAAAGACATTTCGTTCAAGAAATTATGACAAAATTCTAAGTAAGTAACAAACTCTTAATTGTTTTCACGACTTAGATATACGATATAGAAATTTAATTCAAGAAATTATGATGAAATTCTCAGTAAGTAACAAACTCTTTTTTTTGATTTCACCTCTTGGATATACAGTACAGATACTTCATTCAAGAAATTATGAAAAAAAATCGCAAGTAAGTAACTTTTTTTTTCTCTTTATCACAAACAATTTTCACTTAGCTACACGATGTGGAAATTTAATTCAAGAAATTATGAAAAAATTCTCAGTAACCCCACCACGTCCTAAACATTGCAAAAGAGTGGGCTGCTTAAAAACTCCAAGCTTCAGACCAGTCTGATTTATTACCTAAATCTTTGGAAACTGTGCAGCCTTTATTCCTGACCGTGTAAGTTTTGATGTTAGTGTTTTCAGTCAAAAAATCTTACATTGAGAAAAGAGCTTGAGAAAATTGCCTGATTATCGAAAAATGAGAAGCCACATCGTGTCTCAGGGACAAGCATAGAGTACAATTCATTCAAGAAACTATGAAAATATTTGTAAGTAAGTAATAAACACGTTTTGAAACTACATGCTATTTGCATGCCTTTCCTTGGCACCTTTCCAAACGAGTGGGGATCCCCCCACTGGTTCCTCCACATTAATAAGTGTGCAGTACGAAAACTTGGCACCTTTCCAAACGAGCGGAGAGTCCCCAATGGTTCCTACACATTGCTAAAAGTGAGCAGTACGAAAACTCTACGTTTTCAACCAGACTGGTTTTTTAGGGACCAATCAGGAGAGACATGGAAATTCAACATATCATTATTTCATTTTTTTAGGTTAATTTAGACTAGGTTACGTGCGCGCACGTAACCTCGTCTAAATTAATCTTAAAAAAATGAAATTAAGCTATGTCGACTTTGCATGTCTCTCCTGATTGGTCCCTAAAAAACCAAACTGGTTGAAAACGTGGAGTTTTCGTACTGCTCGCTTTTTAAAATGTGTAGGAACCAGTGGGGAATCCCCACTCGTTTGGAAAGGTGCCAAGTTTTCGTACTGCACACTTTTTACAATGTGTAGGAACCAGTGGGGGATCCCCGCTCGTTTGGAAAGGTGCCAAGGAAAGGCATGCAAATAGCATGTAGTTTCAAAACGTGTTTATTACTTACTTACAAATATTTTCATAATTTCTTGAATGAATTGTACTCTATGCTTGTCCCTGAGACAAGATGTGGCTTCTCATTTTTCGATAATCAGGCAATTTTCTCAAGCTCTTTTCTCAAGGTCATAGCTTTTGACTGACAACACTAACATCAAAACTTAAACGGTCAGAAATAGAGGCTGTTTCCAAAGATTTAGCTAAAAACCAGTCTGGTTGAAAACGTGGAGTTTTCGTACTGCTCACTTTTTTGCAATGTGTAGGAACCGGTGGAATTACTGAGAATTTTTTCATAATTTCTTGAATTAAATTTCTGCATCGTGTAGCTAAGTGAAAATTGTTTATGATAAAGAGAAAAAAAAAGTTACTTACTTGCGATTTTTTTCATAATTTCTTGAATGAAGTATCTGTACTGTATATCCAAGAGGTGAAATCAAAAAAAAGAGTTTGTTACTTACTGAGAATTTCATCATAATATCTTGAATTAAATTTCTACATCGTATATCTAAGTCGTGAAAAACAATTAAGAGTTTGTTACTTACTTAGAATTTTGTCATAATTTCTTGAACGAAATGTCTTTTTGTTTATCCGGCAGGTGAATTCAAGAAAGAATTTGCTACTTACTTACAATTTTTTCAGAATTTATTTAAAGAAATTTCTGTATTGTGTATCCAAGAGGTGACTTCAAGAAAGAATTTGTTACTTACTTACAATTTTTTCATAGTTTCTTAAATGAAGTTTCTGCATTGTGTATGCAAGAGGTGACTTCAGAAAAGAGTTTGTTACTTGCTTACAATTTTTTCATAATTTCTTAAATGAAATTTCCGTATTGTGTATCCAAGAGTTGACTTCAAGAAAGAAATTGTTACTTACTGAGATTTTTTCATAATTTCTTGAATTAAATTTCTACAACGTGTATCTAATTCATGAAATTCTTGAATGAAATTTCCGTATTGTTTATTCAAGATTTGACTTCAATAAAGAAATTGTTACTTACTGAGAATTTTTTCATAATTTCTTGAATTAAATTTCTACATCGTGTAGCTACGTGAAAATTGTTTGTTATAAAGAGAGAAAAGAAAATTACTTACTTGCGATTTTTTCATAATTTCTTGAATGAAGTATCTCTAATGTAAATCCAAGAGGTGAAATCAAATTGAGTTTGTTACTTACTTAGAAATATTTTCATAATTTCTTGAATTAAATTTCCTTATTGTGTATCCAAGAGTTGACTTCAAGAAAGAAATTGTTTTTTTTTTCATAATTTCTTAAATGAAATTTCCGTATTGTGTATCCAAGAGTTGACTTCAAGAAAGAAATTGTTACTTACTGAGAATTTTTTCATAATTTCTTGAATTAAATTTCTACATCGTGTATCTAAGTCATGAAAACAATAAAGAGTTTGTTACTTACTTGGAATTTTGTCATAATTTCTTGAACGAAATGTCTTTTTTGTTTATCCAGCTGGTGAATTCAAGAAAGAATTTGCTACTTACTTACAATTTTTTCCTAATTTCCTTAATGAACTGTCTTTTTTATTTACCCAGAAGGTGAATTCAAGAAAAAATTTGGAACTTACTTACAATTTTTGATAATTTCTTAAATAAAATTTTTCCATTGTTTATCCATAAGATAACATAAGTGTGTTACCTTTTTACAATTCCTTCATAATTTCTTGAATGAAATTTCAGTATTGCGTGTCCAATAGGTGAAAACAATAAAGACTTTATTACTTACTTGCGATTTTATTATGATTTCTTGAATTAAATATCTGTATTGTGTCCAGGAAGCGAATTCAAGAAAGATATTGTTACTTACTTACAATTTCTTCATAATTTAATGAAATGAATAAAACTATTCTTAAGAATAAAGACGGGTTAAGCTTAAAGATATTTATTGCTTAAACGTATTAACATATTTTTGAAAGAATTTGCTACTTACTTACAATTTTTGATAATTTCTTAAATGAAATTTATGCATTGTGTATCCATGAGGTAACTTCAAGAAAGAGTTTGTTGCTTACTTAGAGTTTCGTCATAATTTCTTGAATGAAATGTCTTTTTTTATTTATCCAGGAGGCGAATTCAAGAAAGAATTTGTTCCCATGTGTCTGACAATAGATGTATGAAAATTCCTTTTCTTACATCTCCGTCATTTTATTAGACATTCTAAACGTTTGATATGCTAGCTTACTCATAAAAAAATAATGAACACATAACAATGTAATGCATAATATATTTTTAATGAAATAATGCTATGTAGAATATTAATACAATAAATTTATTATGATACATTATTAATATCAATGATTAACTTTGGACATTTTGAATCTGTTCCATAAAATAGTTCACCATGTTCTCTCTTGATATTATAGCTATTGTCTTTTCTTAGTTCGTAATCAGTAGAATAATCATTATTCCATTTTGAGTCATACACAATTTTTACTGGTGTCTCATCAACAGTCTCAATATGCTTTTCGTCTTTGGTATTATTTGGTTCAATGATTGTTTGATCAATCTCAGTAACGTTTGCTGGTGCTTTGTTTTTCATCGATTCATCTTTATATTCCATCGTGATATTTTCTGACAATACCCTTTTTATTTTTCTGGCAATTTCACTGTCTATTATCACATTATTTTTACACAGGTAACAGTTTCGGCACGTAGACAAGATATGGTTTACGATATTAGTAGAAGAGCAGGCCTTTCTTTTATTGATCTTCCTTTGAATTCTAATACCCGAAAGGTGACGATTGGATGCATCAGTAGGTAATATGTTGCCTGCAAGAGTAGCAAGGAGTTTTCCTCTTTCATCAACGATTATTTTTATGTCGGCATTCTCTTTGAGTGCAATCATCTCTAGAGATCTCAATCTCGCATAACCACCAACATAAGAGTTGAATTTGCTCGGTATTCCAAAGAAATTTAATTCCTTACTGTCATGACAATGTATGCATACATTTCCAATAGTGCTACCACCTGTACTTGTTTAAAAGCTTAAATACTTCTCTTTGTCAGCATTCAATGCTACAATAACCTTGTTATGTAAACACACTTTATTAAAATGCTCCATCTTCACTTTTTTTAAAGATATGACTTATGTGATTATCGTTCCATTGCGTAAAAAATACTGATTTAATACTTGCAATAGATTAGGTAGTCTCAATAACCGGTCATAGAATACCAGTGGGAAAGTCACATCGTGTCTCTGACCAATCACAGAGCGCAATTGTTAGAACTGTAAGCATATTTTGAAATTTTAAGTTATGTACAAAAAGAAAAAATAAATAAAGTTGAAAAATTTCGAAGTTTTAAAAAAGTTTGAATTAAACACTTTTAGAATATTGAATGTCTTTACTGAAAAGAAGAAAAACCACACGGAATAAGGCAACAGAGTCTCTCAAGCCCCGTAAAGTTATTTTAAAAGATACAAGAACTACTTATTTAGAACAAAATTTCGTTTTTAATGACCACCAAGTAAAGACAAACCACACGGAATCAGGCAACTGAGTCTCTCAAACCCCGTAAAGCTCTTTTAAAAGATACAAAAACAACTTATTTAACACAAAATTTTCGTTTTTAATTACCACCAAGTAAAGAAAAACAACACGGAATCCGGCAACTGAGTCTCTAAATCCCCGTAAAGCTCTTTTAAAAGATACAAAAACTACTTATTAAACACAAAAATTTCGTTTTTAATGACCACCAAGTAAAGAAAAACCACACGGAATCCGGCAACTGAGTCTCTCAATCCCCGTAAAGTTCTTTTAAAAGATACAAAAACTACTTATTTAACACAAAAATTTCGTTTTTAATGACCACCAAGTAAAGAAAAACCACACGGAATCCGGCAACTGAGTCTCTCAATCCCCGTAAAGCTCTTTTAAAAGATACAAAAACTACTTATTTAACACAAAAATTTCGTTTTTAATGACCACCAAGTAAAGAAAAACTACTCGGAATCCGGCAACTGAGTCTCTCAATCCCCTTAAAGCTCTTTTAAAAGATACAAAAACTACTAATTTAACACAAAAATTTCATTTTTAATGACCACCAAGTAAAGAAAAATCACACGGAATTAGGCAACTGAGTTTCTCAAACCCTGTAAAGCTCTTTAAAAAGATACAACAAATGACCACCAAGTAATTAAAATCCACACGGAATCAGGCAACTGAGTCTCTCAAACTCCTGAAAGCTCTTTTAAAAGATACAAAAACTACTTATTTAACACAAAAATTTCGTTTTTAATGACCACCATGAAAAGAAAAACCAAACGGAATCAGGCAACTGAGTCTCTCAAACCCCTTAAAGCACTTTTAAAAGATACAAAAACTACTTATTTAACACACAGATTACGTTTTTAATGACCGCCTTGAAAATAAAAACCACACGGAATCAGACAACTGAGTCTCTCAAAACCCTTAAAACTCTTTTAAAAGATACAAAAACTACTTATTTAACATAAAAATTTCGATTTTAATGAACATAAAGAAAAGGAAAACAACACGGAATCAGGCAACTGAGTCTTTCAAACCCTGTAAAGCTCTTTTAAAAGATACAACAAATGACCACCTAGTAAAGAAAAACCACACGGAATCAGGCAGCTGAGTCTCTCAAACCCCTTAAAGCTCTTTTAA
Source organism: Artemia sp. Qi Xiang Cuo (assembly GCF_049724085.1). Classification (NCBI taxonomy): domain Eukaryota; kingdom Metazoa; phylum Arthropoda; class Branchiopoda; order Anostraca; family Artemiidae; genus Artemia; species Artemia sp. Qi Xiang Cuo. The sequence goes on from NC_142806.1 coordinate 5,224,358, forward strand.
AAGATAAAAAAACTACTTATTTAGAACAATAATTTCGTTTTAATGACCACCATGAAAAGAAAAACTACACGGAATCAGGCAACTGAGTCTCTCAAACCCCTTAAAGCACTTTAAAAAGATACAAAAACTAATTATTTAACACAAAAATTTCGTTTTTAATGACCGCCAAGAAAAGAAAACCCGCACGGAATCACACAACTGAGTCTCTCCGACCCCTTAACGCTCATTTAAAAGATACAGAAACTAATAATATAAAACAAAAATTTAGTTTTTAATGACCACAAAGTAAAGTAAAACCACACGGAATCAGGCAACTGAGTCTCTCAAACCCGGTAAAGCTATTTTAAAATATACAAAAACTAATTTTTTAACACAAAAATTTCGATTTTAATGAACACAAAGTAAAGTAAAACCACATGGAATCAGGCAACTGAGTCTCTCAATCCCCGTAAAGCTCTTTTAAAAGATACAACAAATGACCACCAAGTAAAGAAAAACCACACGGAATTAGGCAACTGAGTCTCTCAAACCCCGTAAAGCTCTTTTAAAAGATACAAAAACTACTTATTTAACACAAAAATTTCGTTTTTAATGACCACCAAGTAAAGAAAAACCCCGCGGAATCAGGCAACTGAGTCTCTCAAACCCCTTAAAGCTCTTTTAAAAGATACAAAAACTACAAACTGTCCAAAGAGACACAAACACCCCAATGAGACAAACACAGTCCAAAAGGACTCAAACAGCCCAAAGAAACAAAAACAGATCAAAAAGACTCAAACACCCCAAAGAGACACAGAACCCAAAGAGACACACACAACCCAAAGAAACACAAACAGGCCAAAGAGAGTAACTGTGACAAGCTAAACCACGACAAAGCACTACTCTCGTTGAACTCAAGCCCCATTTAACTCAACCCCCATGCAACTGAACCCCCAATGTAACTAAAATCAAAGTGACCGTTGAAAGATAAAGAGACTGTACCGGTGACAAGCTAAACCACGAAAAAGCACTATTCTCGTGGAACTCCATCCCCATTTAACTCAATCCCCGTGCAACTGAACCCCCCATGTCACTAAAATCAAAGTGAACTTTGAATGATCAAGAGAATGTAACTGTGACAAGCTAAACCACGACAAGGCACTACTCTCGTGGAACTCAATCCCCATTTAACTCAACCCCCGTGCAACTGAACCCCCTTGTAACTGAACCCCTGTATAACCGAAACCCCCGTGTAACTGTACCCCCTTTAACTGAACCCTCGTGCAACTCAACCCTCCATGCAACCCATCCCCCTCAAAACACTTTTCAGCCATTTCTTTTTAAATTGACAATACTTTTCAAACGTTACTTGTGTATTATACAGACCACATCGGATAGGTAAAGCTAGGTCAAGTCACAATGTCATTCTATCGTTACTTTTCAATTAAGCTATTGAATACCTTCTACCAATGTCTCTTGTAGGCGTCAAATCTATTAAGTATCTGAGCATATTTTTCGTATTGTTAATGCAAGCATCCCATTCTTTAATTACCCGTGAGACATTCTTAACCAACGCAATACCTTTACGCAAATACCTTTTCGCAAAAAATTCGCAAATAGAGTTTATTTTTACGTCACAATTTTCAACTCAAACCATTCTAATTATAACATCCCATTCCTCATACTTTAATTGCCCGTTACGCTTTCTTAACCATCGGAAGTTTAATCTACGTAAATTAAGTTATAGACAATACTGGTTTTAGATTTTTCTACTCGTAAACTAAAGAAGTAATTACCCTTTTCAAAAACATTAGTTGTTCTACTAATGAACCCATGAAACGAAACCAGTCTGATAGCATCACACTAGGACCGGTATTGCGTAAATCTCTTGGCAAAGATGTAATGCCCCTGTAGAATAGAATACCTACCAGAAAAACCTGTTTGGTACAGGGGCGTTGGCAAATCTGTAATGCCCTCTAGAATAGGACCGGTAGAATACCTACCAGAAAAACCTGTTTGGTACATAGGGGCCATAGAAATGGAACTTCTTACCCTACTTATGCCTCGGGCGTTGACAAAACTTCCCAGTGTCCCCAGGGCAAGAGCTGTAAGTTATGCAAGCTGTCCATTGTTCGTATGTAAGGTTTTTATCAAAGGGGTAATCGTATAGACTTTAGAAAAGCCTCATTCGTTTTAAATTGAAAGTTCTAGCTCCGTTTTAAAAGCCAAGAATAATTGGACAGTAATCAACCCCCCCCCCCCGCCTCCACGCCCTTTTTTCTAAATGCTTCCGATCAAAATTTTGAGTTAGCCATTTTTTTCAAAATGGTCCAAATGTCAAACAGCTATGGTTGGAATCCCTCAGCCCTGGGGAAAAGGGCTGTAAGTTATACTAGCAGCCCATCGTTAATATATAAAGCTTCTATGGAAAGCGTGGTCGTATAAACTTTGGAGGAAGTCCATTCAACCGGGAATCGAAATTTATTATGCCTGTTTTCAGAATCAAAATTTTGAAATAGCTATTTTATTCAAAATAGGCCAAAATTCAAAAAACCATAACTTAGGGGTTGAGAAATCCTCCATCGCCCCGGGGTAAGGATTGTAACTTATGTAAGTTGCCTTTTATTAGAATCTAAGGTTTTTGTGGAAGGGTTGATCGTATTAACTTTGAAGGGGGCTCAATTGATCGGAAATTGATACATCTAGTTCTTTTTTGAGTCAAAATAGATCAATAGGCAACTATCCAACGCCTCTATTTTTCAAAGGGCATACCGTCAAAATTTTGAGATTGCCATTTTGTTCAAAAAAGTTCAAAGGCACCATGCTTCCGGGGTTGAACCCCCGCCCCTAACCCCGGGGAAATCGGTCTGAGTTACAGAACTTGCTTATTATTAGACGCCTTTTTACTTCAATACTTGGATTTAGTGATTTACGTGGCAACTTCGATTTACGGTGCAAGGGCTCTAAGTTATGCAAATTGATTATTGTTACTTTGATACCTTGCCTACTTTGATGCTTTCTTAACTTCGTTTTTTTTTTACTTTGGTATTGTTACTTTGATACTAGTTTTGATACTTTGATAAAGATTTGATGTTGAAAAATAGTTTGATTATGAAATAAGAAATTTATGAAATAAGTAAAGAACGCTATTGGCACAATGTACTATTTATTTTTTCTTAGACCAAGGCACTTTGTATCGCAGGAGTCGTCGTAGAAACTTCGAAAAAAGCTCATTCGATTGGAAATTAGGATGGCTAGTGCTCTTTTTAATAGTCAAAAGTGATTGGAAGGCAACTAAAACCCCTTCCACGCCCACCATTTCCCCAAACACATCCAATAAAAATTTTGAGATAGCCATTTTGTTCAACGTACTTAATTTCAAGGTAGAAATTATGTTTTTGAAGAGGACACCCGCCCTACAGCCCTCAGGGCAAGGGTTATAAGTTATACCCTGGGGGCATATAAGGTTTTTATAGAAAGCTTTGTCGTAGAAACTTCAAAAAGGGCTCATTTGAATGGAAATTTAAAGGGCTAGTGCCCTTTTTAATAGTCGAAAGTGATTGGAAGGCAACTAACCCCCCTCTCACGTCCTTTCTTTTCCCCAAAAACATCCAATCAAAATTTTGAGTAGCATCCAATCAAAATTCAACGTAGTTAAAAATTCTGGAAATTAAGCCTTTGAGGATGAACCCTCCCCACCACAGCCCTCGGGACAAGGATTGCAAGTTATGCCCCGGGGGTATATAAAGTTTTTATAGAAAGCGCTGTCGTAGAAACTTCAAAAAGGGCTCATTCAATTGGAAATTGAAATGGCTAGTGTCCTTTTTAATAGTCGAAAGTGATTGGACGGCAACTACCCCCTCTCACGCCCACCTTTCCCCTAAAAACATCCAATCTAAATTTTGAGTAGCATCCAATCAAAATTCAACGTAGTTGAAAGTTCTGGAAATTAAGCCGTTGAGGATGACAACCCCCCCCCCACAACCCTCCGGGCAAGGATTATAAACTTCAAAAAGGGCTCATTAAATTGGAAATTGAAATGGCTAGTGCCCTTTTTAATAGCCAAAAGTGATTGGAAGGCAACTAACACCCCTTCCACGCCCACCACTTCCCCAAACACACTCAATCAAAATTTTGAGATAGCCATTTCGTTCAAAGCAGTTGAAAGTTCTGGAAATCATATCTTTGAGCAGGACACTCCCCCCAGAGTCTTAAGGGCAAGGGTTATAAGTTATGCCCTGGGGGCATGCAAGGTTTTTATTGAAAGTTTTGTCGTAGAAACTTGAAAAAGGGCTCATTCGACTGGAAATCCGAAGGACCAGTGCCCTTTTTAGTAGTCGAAAGCGAATTGAGGGCAACTAGGTCTTTGAGGATGACACCCTCCCCCCTCATAGCTTTTAAGGCAATGGTTGCAAGTCATACCCTGAGGGCATACAAGGTTTTTAATTAAAAATATTGTCGTAGAAACTTAAAAGGGCTCATTCAATTGGAAATTAAAAGGGCTAGTTACGTTTTTAATAGGCTAGTCGAAAATGATTGGAGAGCAAATAACCCCTCTCTCACGCCCAACATTTCTCCAAACATATCCAATCAAAATTTTGAGATAGCCATGTTCTTTAACGTAGTTGAAAGTTCTGGATATTATCTCTTTGAGGATGATAGACCCCCCACACCCCTCATGGCAAGGGTTGTAAGTTAAGCCCTGGGGGCATATAAAGTTTTTATAGAGAGCATTGTCATAGAAACTTCAAAAAGGGCTAATTCAATTGGAAATTGAAAGTCAAAATTTCTAATGGTCAAAAGCGATTGGAGGAAAACTAACACCCCTCACACGCCCCCTATTTTGCCAAACACATAAAATAATGATTTTGAGATTGCCATTTTGTTGAACGTAGTAAAAGTCCGGAAATTATGTCTTTGAGGATGACACCCCCCCCCTCCTCCAGCCCTCATCGTAAGGGTTGTAAGTTATGCCCTGGGGACATATCAGGTTTTGTTATAGAAAGTGATGTCATAGAAACTTCAAAAATGTCTCATTGGATTGGAAATTCAAATGGCTAGTGCCCTTTTTAATAGTCAAAAGTGATTGGGGGGCAACTAACCCCTCTCTCGCCCACCATTTCCCCAAAAAAATCCAATCAAAATTTTGACATAGCCATATATTTATGGATATCTCAAGAGGTTAAAAAATCCTCTTTTCCATACCATCCAAGAGTTAAATATCTTGGTACCTTTTTTGTAGAAGTCTCAGCAGTTTCTTTTTCTCGTTAAGATTGGTCAAATATTACTTGTAAATTGGACAAGCAAGTCAGAACTAGTAGGCAACTTACCAGTTGTCTATTGTAGCCACTAATCCTCTCCCCTTATCGACTTTAGCCACTAATCTACTGTAGTCCAAAACTTATATGCTCTGGGGTTATATAATGTTTTTATAGAAAATAGTAGAGAGGCCATAATGAATCCGAAACTAGCATTATTTATGCAAGATCACACGTCTTTTCTATGCCAATCAGAGAGCTAGAATACTAGAAAAAGTAACATCACTTAGCCCTGAATTCCAGGAATGTTAGCAAATCTGACGGGAAATTCTAATGTATCATGAGGGGAATTAAGAAACTAAAATACTTCTCTGCTTTAGGATGAGAGATACATTCTGGAATTATTATTTCGAATCCTTTATAGTGTAACTAGGACATCTAAGATAATTTTAAAGGAATCCATGCACAATTACCTAAACAATGGAATGTTCGATAATTACTTGACTTTTTAGGAGATTATTTGAGCGAAATAGATTGAGACATCTTAGGGGATTATTTGGGCGGATTTTAAAGTATTCTGTAAATGTGGTAGACTTGAGAAGGATGTGGATTCGGGATTTGAGTTGGGCTGAGATCCTTCCACACAAATAGGATAATTTGGTTTCACAAGTCGATGGACCTAGGTTCACTTCTAGGCTGTGGTCGGTATAATAGGGGATTATTGGACGAAACAGATTGATGGTTTCCTTTTCTTTAAATATTCTCTTTTATATATTTAACCCATTTATAGGACTCATATATCCAACAACAAATCTTCAAGATAAATCGGCTTAGAACCATTTTATTCCCTTCCAGTTATACATGGAAAGGCAGGGTGTTCTTAGGAAATATCTACGTATAGACTACAAGTGGTTAAAGGCAAAATTTATTTTTAAATTATTCTTTTTTTATTTTGGAAAAAAATATTATCATATTTAATCTTTTATTATTTCCTTTCAGTTAGAGATGGAAAGGTATGGTGTTCTTAGGATTTATCTGTGTACAGGCTGAAAGTCGTAAAAGACAAACTTTATTTTTAAATTATTCTTTTTTATTTTGGAAAAAATATTAGCATATTTAACCCTATACCCTGTACCAACATTTTTTCACGGATATGTCTGATAAGATTCACAAAATTCAATAATAAGAGTGGGTATATCAATGGAGTATACTAAAAAAGTTAAAACTAATAAAGTTGTAGGTGCCAAGAAAAAAGAATTTTAATATAGAAATTCAAGACAATCCATAGACATCCTTAGAAATCATCTAGTGAGATGGTTATAGATTTGAACCATCAAGGACCGGAACCTAAACACCAAGGACCTCAACCTCCAAGGACTCCCTCTCCACAACCTCCAAGTAGCCCCCTCCATCCAAATTTTTCTCAAAATGACATGAAATATGCTTGCGGCTGTACCAATCGTACGCTATGGTTCCTCATAGGCTTGGCGCGGCTTTCCTTGTGGCACTCTATGGCCGGTTATCGACACCACACGGCTGTACCATTTGAGAACTAAAGTTATATCAATTAACAACACAGCAGACTTTAACATGGACCAAAGTGTTGAGTTAGAAATATCTTTTTATTGTGAGTGTGCTATTTGTAATGGCACTATCATGAATTCAGTAATTCGTAGGAGAATAATACAGCAGATTTAGAAATCATGAAAAATGAAATAGAAGAGGACAATCTGCGAGAAATGAGAAGAAGAATCTTTGATGAAATGGTGAGAAAAAGGGTAGGCTCATTAGTTTCTGCAGTGGAAGAGAGTGACCAATATAATAAGAAACAACACAACCAAAGGACATCCTCTCCATTAAAAGGAAGATCGGGAGCACAAGGAAGCTCTCACAAAAGGAGGTTCGATATAGCAGAAAAGAAAGATCTAAAGAAGAGACATAGACAAGATGGATATCTCTACAGAGGGTGTGATGAATTATTTCATAATGCAGATATAATAATTATATTAGTGTATGAAACATATTTTATATTAATGGTCTACATGTCATTACTTCATTGAAAATATATTATACATTACTTTGTTATATTTCCATTATTTTTAGGGTACGCTACCAACTCAAACGCTTAGAATATCTATTGAAAAGTTGAAGATTTGAGGAAAGGAATTTTCAGAAATATAGATACTACTACTAGCAGGCTCATAAAAGATATATTAGAAAATGAGATAGGTTAAAAGAACTTTTACCATAGTTTGAGAGAGATGAGCTGAATTTTTTTTCACAAAAATCTACACAGACAAGCAAACACCCGTCCAGACAAATAGGCAGAGAGTGTTTTCAGTTTTCAAAAACAGGGACATCTACGTTTAAAATACATCTGATTCTATTAATAATATATGACTTTTAATAAAGTCGTAACAAACTCTTTCTTGAATTCACCTCATGGATACACAATACAGACATTTCATTCAAGAAATTATGAAAAAATGACATGAAATATGCTGGCGGTTGTACCAATCGTACTCTATGCTTGGTCATAGACACGACGCAACTGAAAACATGTCAAAAGTTGTGTATGACCCGGAAACGCAATAAGTGTCATGTCAAGAGAAAACGTGATCAATAATTCTATGGAATGAATTCTACAGATTCAATGTTTTATGATGATATTAACAAACATGTAATACATTACAAGCTAAGTTAAGTAACAATTTCCATGCTTCATTTGCATGCAATAGATACCGAAAGTTTTATGACTCCTCTCCACAAAAATTCTACGGGTTTTATGATGACTCCTCCCCACAATGAATTCAGATGGTTTTAGGACTCCTCCCGCTAGCCATAAGTCCTTCTAACCTTGAGCAAAGGTATAAAAGTTTAATGAAGTACTTCTCTGCTTAAATATTACATTAATAGCTTAAAGGATGATAGGACTATATTACACAGAATTTATTGGTTTGAAAAAATTATCTTTTGGTGTTATATTTGAATGCACACTTTTAGTATTGTCTATGGAACTCGAAAAAATTGACTGTTATCATTGGATAGTGAACTATAATATGTTTGAGTATGACAAAAGCTTATGGAGTACTACATTACGCCGTATAAACAGACTGGGATTCTACGATAGTGATTATACCACATAATAAAAAGGGTCAAGAACTGAGAAATGTTCAGGAAGAAGTTATTAAAATGTGCAGCTTCTTTCGGATCGATGCACTACGTCACGAGTAAAGTACTAACAGATAAAGTTTCATTTTGAAACCGTGACCCTAGGATTCCACTTTTCAATTTAGAAGAATTTAAGTGTCCTAAATTTGAAGGGACTTATCCCCGTCCTGGAGAGGAGGCTAGGTTCTTCGCGCAGTGGTTACCCAGGGACATATCTGATCGCAATAAGTGCATAAGACACGGTAAAAACTATTCTATATCATAAGATCTTCATTTTTGGATGTTTGACAGTGATCTTTAAGTATTATTTTTATGTAAATATGTGTTTTTTCAAAAAATCTTTTTCAATATGTTTAAGCAATAAATATCTTTAAGCTTAACCCGTCTTTATTTTTTAGAATAGTTCTATTCAGTCAAGATATTATGAAAAAATTGTAAGTAACAAACTGTTTCTTGAATTCACCTCTTAGATACACAATACGGAAATTTCATTCCAGAAATTATGAGAAAATTGTAAGTAAGTAGCAAACTCTTTCTTGAATTCACCTCTTGGATATATAATACGGAAATTTCATTCAAGAAATTATAAAAGATTGTAAGTAAGTAACAAACTCTTTGTTGAATTCACCTCCTTGGATACACAATACAGAAATTTTATTCAAGAAATTATGAAAAAATTGTAATTAAGTAGCAAACTCTTTCTTGAATTCACCTCTTGGATACAAAATACAGAAATTTCATTCAAGAAATTATGAGAAAATTGTAAGTAAGTAACAAACTCTTTCTTGAATTCACCTCTTGGATACACAATACAGACATTTTATTCAAGAAATTATGAAAAAATTGTAAATAAGTAACAAACTCTTTCTTGAATTCTCTCTTCTTGAATTCACCTCTTGGATACATAATACGGAAATTTCATTCAAGAAGTTAAGGAAACATTGTAAGTAAGTAACAAACTCTTTCTTGAACTCACCTCCTGGATACACAATGCAGAAATTTAATTTAAGAAATTATGAAAAAATTGTAAGTAAGTAACAAACTCTATCTTGAATTCGCCTCCTGGATAAGCAATACAGAAATTTCATTCATGAAATTATGAAAAAATTGTAAGTTAGTAACAAACTCCTTCTTGAATTTGCTTCTTGGATACACAATACACAAGTTTCATTCATGAAACTATGAAAAATTGTAAGTAATTAACAAACTCTTTTTGAATTTACCTCTTGGATACACAATACAGAAATTTCGTTCAAGAAATTATGAAAAAATTGTAAGTAAGTAACAAACTCATTCCTGAATTCACTCTTGGATATACAATACAGAAATTTCATTCAAGAAATTATGAAAAAATTGTAAGTAAATAACAAACTCCTTCTTGAATTCGCCACTTTGATACACAATACAGAAATTTCATTCATGGAATTGTGAAAAAATTGTAAGTAAGTAACAATCTGTTTCTTGAATTTCCTCTTCGATACACAAGACAGAAATTTCATTCAAGAAATTATGAAAAAATGGTAAGTAAGTAACAAACTCATTCTTGCATTCACCTTTTGGATACACAATACAGGTATTTCATTCAAGAAACTATGAAAAAATTGTAAGTAAGTAACAAACTCTTTCTTGAATTCACCTCTTGGATACACAATACAGACATTTCATTCAAAAAATTATGAAAATATTGTAAGTAAGTAACAAACTCTTTCTTGAATTCGCCTCTTGGTGTTTTTATTACGTATTTGTTTTGTTTTTATTACGTATTTTAGGGAGTTCGCTTCCCAAGCAATACCTCGCTCTTTACGCTAAAGTTCGAATTTTGTTCGAATCACAAACCCCTGAATCACAAAGGCCGGTTAATTAGAATAGATAGCTCTTTTGAAAGTACTAAAAACGCTTTTGCGTAAAGAGCGAGGTATTGACTAGGAGGTGAACCCCCTCATATACGTAATAATTTCTGTTCGTTTTAAGTTTTAATGTTGCTTCTTACTTTCAGTTGAAAAATATTTTTTTTTTATTTAATTTCTGATCGTTTTTTAAATAATCCTGGGAAATCTGGTACCCACTTCATAGAAATGTCCCTCCCCTCAAGGAAATATCCTCCATGGAAAGATCCTCCTTCTTAACCCCTACTCTGACCCCGACCCCCCACTAGAAAAAAAATCCTCCTGAAAACGTCTGTATACTTCCCAATAACCAATACTATATGTAAACAATAGGCGAAGTCTATAACTTGCAGCTCTTCCGCCGGGAGCAGTGGGGGTTAAGTCATCCTCAAAGACATATTAATTACACTTTCGACTATGCTGAACAAAATGGCTATCTCAAAATTTTGATTTGGTGACTTCGGAAAAAAGAGAGTTGGAGGGGGCCAAGTTGCCATCCAATTTTTTTGGTCACTTAAAAAGGGCACTAGAACCTTTAATTGCAGTTCGAATGAGCCCTTTCAAGATATTCTACGACTACTGGATCGATACGATCACCCCTGAAAAAAAAAAAAACAAATAAACACGCATCCGTGATCTTTCTTCTGGCAAAAAATACAAAATTCCACATTTTTGCAGATAGGAGCTTGAAACCTCTATAGTAAGGTTTTCCAATAAGCTGAATCTGATGGTGTGATTTTCATTAAAGTTTTATGACTTTAAGGGGTTGTTTCCCCTTTCTTTCGAAAATAAGGCAAGTTTTCCCAGGCGCGTTACTTATGATGGGTAAGACTTAACTTGATGAAACTTATATATTTTAAATCAGCATAAAAATCTGATTTTTCTGATGTATCTATTGGCATCAAAATTCCGTTTTTTTAGAGTTTCGGTTACTATTGGGCCGGATCGCTCCTTACTTACAGTTCGTTACCACGAACTGTTTGATTAATTTGGGAAAGGCTCATAAAAACGTGTGTAGAAACTTATTCCAAGAAAGGCTTCTAGAGAATGTACAAAGATTTAAATTAATGTAACATCAAATAATTGTTGAGACTTTTTTAGGAGATGAGTGTTTGTAATACCTTGTAACATCATTACAGCCAATATCTTAAATTTTCTTGAACTTTGGCTGCTTCTCGTTTAAACTAAAGTAGAATATTGTTTTGATTATAACCATCACCCCTTCAACCAGTTTTTTTCGTAACTTCTTTGTCACGACCGAAAGGGCATCCCCGGATATGAGCCTTCTATTTATCAGCATCAAATCTGGTCGTTAACTATATTAGCTATCAAGTTTTTTCTATGCTTTTAGAAACAAAAGTATTAGTTAAAAAGCTGCTACTCGCTGCTAGATCATATTTTTTTGCCGTAATTCACTGACCCTGTCCTTCTTTTTACGGTTGATCTGAAATAATGGAAAAGAGTGGCTCCATTAGTGACGTGCTGTATGAGCTCTGGTGGCCGGCGTTTACCCCCCCCCCGCGATTACCCCCTGGAAATACACCCCCACCCCGGAAAATAACGCCCGGAAAATACCCCTTCCCCCGGGAAAATACCACCCAGGAAATACTCCCCCCCGTGGAAAATACCCCCCTCCGTGGAAAATACCCCCCCCCGGATAGCATAGGTTCTAAACCCTATGCTTTCTAAAAGCCAAAATATAATTTATATTTTACTGAAAAAAAATTCAAATGGATTTACTGAAAAAAATGTGCATTGTCAGTTTAATATACATATGCTGATATTTTAAAATAATTTAAAATAAACATTTAAAATAGTTTTATTTCAGTAAAGTACAAATTATATTCGAGCTTTTAAAAATCATAGGGTTTAAAACCCTACTCAGATTAATTTCTGCTCGTTTTGAGTTTCACTTATTTCAATTTATACTTATTTTAGGTTTCAATTATTTATTATTACTGAGTTTTGGTAGTTTTATGCTTGATACATCATTTGATTCTATTTTTGTTCATTTTTGGTTTAATGGAGTTCTTTGCTTTCTTTTGAAAAACTTATTTTGTGCATAATTTTTTTATATTAATTTCTGTTTTGTTTTATCTTGACATAGTCTTTTTCAGGAAGAAAGACTGAGCCTCTCCTGAAGTTAAACAACCATCTCTTGGCGTAAATACCCCCTGGGCGTAAATTAAAACCCTTGCCCTTAATTTCTGGGGTTTGTTTCAACCCCAAAAGCCTTGTTATATGATGTTTAGACTATTTGAATAGAATGGCTATCTCAAAATTTCTATTAGACGCATTTCGGGACAATATAACGTGTGTCTAGGGGTGAGAGGGTGGCAGCCCTCTGATCACTTTGACTCTTAAAAAGAGCACTAGAGCCAGCTTCAAAAACACTCAAAAACATACTTTCTGGACCCTTTAACTACGTTCAACAAAATTGTTATATCAAAATGTTGATCGGAAGTGTTTGGGGAAATGATGGGTATGGGGGGGGGGGGGTCCTCATCCTCCGATCACTTTTGGCTATTAATAAGGGCACTAAATCTCCCAAATTAACTGAGTCCTAGTTTTATATTGACATAGTCTTTTTCAGGGAGAAAGACTGAGCCTCTCCTGAAGTTAAACAACCATCTCTTCCATAAAAACGTTTAATACCCCCTGGGCGTAAATTAAAACCCTTGCACTTAATCTCTGAGGTTTGTTTCAACCCCAAAAGCCTTGTTATATGATATTTAGACTATTTTGAATCGAATGGCTATCTCAAAATTTCTATTAGACACATTTCGGGACAATATAACGTGTGTATAGGGGTGAGAGGGTAGCAACCTTCTGATCACTTTGACTCTTAAAAAGAGCACTAGAGCCAGCTTCTACGACAAAAATTTCTATAAACACGTTATATGCCCCAAGGGCATAACTTACGCCCCTTGTCATGATGGCTATAGGGGGAGGGTAGTCATCCTAAAAAAAAATATAATTTCCAGACTTTTCAACTACGTTGAACAAAATGGCTGTATCAAAATGTTGATCAGAAATGTTTGGGGAAATGATGGGCGTTGGGGGGGGGGTGCGATTCTCCCAATGATTACTTTCGAATATTAAAAAGGGCAATAGCCCTCTCAATTTCCAATCGAAAGAGCCGTTTTGAAATTTTTACGACAACACTTTCTATATGACATTATATTCCCCCAGGGTATAACTTACATTCTTAGCCCTGAGGGCTGTTGGGGGTTGTCATACACAAAAATATATTTTCCGGAGCCTTTAACTACGTTCAACAAAATTGCTATATCAAAATATAGATCGGAAGTGTTTGGGAAAATGATGGGTAGGCCTATGGGGGGGGGGGGGAGGTGGTCTTCACCCTCCAATCGCTTTTGGCTATTAATAAGGGCACTAACCCTCCCAAATTGAATGAGTCCTTTTTGAAGTTTCTATGACAACACTGGCAAAGACCTAATTTCCAGAACTTTCAACTACGTTGAACTAAATGTCTATCTTAAAATTTTGATTGGATGTGTTTGGGGAAATGGTAGGCTTGAAAGGGGGGTTAGTTGCCCTTCAATCACTTCCGACTATTAAATAGGGCGCTATCGATTTCATTTTCCAATCGAATAAGCCCTTTTTGAAGTTTCTACGACAACGCTTTCTATGAAAAAAACATTATATGCCCCCGGGGCATAACTTACAACCCTTGCACTGAGGGCTGTGGGGGGAGTGTCATCCTCAAAAATATAATTTTCGGACTTTTCAACTACGTTGAACAAGATGGCCATCTCAAAATTTTTATTGGATGTTTTTTTTTCCAGAAGTATAATTTTATTTACACATAATTTACAAAAAACAAACGCCAAGGAACCTTTCGGGTCGTTAGGCCAACTCCGACTTCCAACACATAATTCAATACAAATAAACAAAAACAAAACAATATCCCCCACTGACGGGCTAACAGAACAACACAACCAAAAATTTCATTATTGCACTATTAAAAAAAGACAAAAAAAAATCAAACAAATTGATAAATATTATTACAAAAATCCCTCAATTTTCCTCGGAAACTACTTCGGTCATGCTCACGCACAACCCCAATTGGTAAATGACTTCAAGAGCTCGGCAAAACATGCCGAGCAGAGAACTGTGACCGGATTGTTTCACACTGCGGCCGTGCATTAGTTATAAATATGCCTTTAAACCATTCTGAGGTAAGGTTATTAATAATATCAAACATTAGCATTGATCGATAAGAAAAGGAATATACCTGCTAGAGGAAGAATATTCAGTTTCAAATACACATTTCTCGCTGAATCTCTCGGTCCATAATTTGCTAAAACCCTACAGAATTCTGCAAAGCTCTAAGTCGTTTCAGATGGGATTGAAAAGTTGAAGACCATACCGAACAACAATACAAAAGGTAACAATGGACAAGCGAAAAATACAAAAGTCTAAGGACAATTTTAGGACAAATATGCTTCAATTTCCTAATAATTCTAATATTACGGGCAACTTGAGATGTTATACAATTTATATGATCTGAAAAACTAAGCGTCACATCTACAATAATGCCTAAATACCTAGTCGAGTGTACTCTATTAGTAAATGAATCCCCACACCTCAACTTATCTACCAAAAGATAATTTTATCATTTTTTATCTAAAATTTATTTTCAGCTTATTCAACCTAGTCCACTTTTCAATCAAACTTATATCAAGTTCTACTGCACGGATCAACTCTTTTTCAGTTCTCGCGCATACCGTTAAATTAGTATCATCAGCAAATAAAACTAACGCTTTTACTTGGATCACATTTGGGCCTCCACTGTTTACTGAATCAACAATATTAGATAAAACTCCACATAGATCATTAATGTATATACAGAAAATAAAAGTGGACCAAGGGGAGATCCCTGTGGGACTCCAAACTCAATATTATATTCACATGTAGCTTGTTTTCCATCATCCAAATATAATTTTCTATCACTTAGGTAAGACTTCAACAGATTCAGAGCTCTTCCTCTTATACCGGCATTATCTAATTTACGCAATAGAATTTCATGGTCCACAGAATTGAGCGTTTTTAAAATATCTAAAAATACAGTTATGACTGTAAGATGTTTATCAAGGCCATCATTAACCAACGTTGTAAGAAACTGAACTGCATACTCTGTAGAATGTTTCTTTCTGAAAGTGTGTGTTTAATACGATGCTTGAAGTGCTATCTTCCAAAAAGAATGAGACATTTTTTTTTTTTTGGGGGGGGGGAGGGTTCAACGTGGTTATATTAAAATAAAAAAATAATATTTTACTATGTTAATAACTTAAAACTCTAGGTTAATAGCCTAAAACTTTAGGAGGGTCAGAACCCCCAAACACTACCCGCCTAGATTCTATTATTACTTTTTTTCCACTTCTTAACTTATGTTAGATCCTAATATTGAAGCATCAAGTTTTTTTTGCCATTAAAATATTGTTCATGAAGTAAATTGGTCACACACGTAACAACTCATTTTTTTTTTAAATAACACACACACATCCATACATAGAAGAGAGAAAATTATACTTTACCCCCCCCTCTTATGTGCAAATATATAGCCCAAATTATATATTTCCCATATATTCTGTCCCGCTATACTTTACCCCCCCCCCTAATGTGCAAATCTATAGCCCAAATTTATTTCTAAAGTAACGAAGAAACTAATGAACTGGTGTGTTCCCAAATTTACAAAGTGTAGACTTGAGTGAGTGGCGTATAATACACGAGTACCACAATTCCTTCCCCCTACGGAAATAAAAAAAAAACAAAATCAAATAAAATTCACATATTTGGAAAGCCTTGTTTTCCAAAAGGGGGGGGGGTTCCGGGGGTATCTACCGGGGAGAATATTTTCCGCGGGGGGTATTTCCTTGGGGTGTATTTTTGCCGTGAGGTATTTTTCTGCGGGGGGGGGATATTTTCTGGGGGGGATTTTCTGAAGGGGGCATTCTCCACACGGGGGTGTTTTCCAGGGGTAATCGCCAGAGGGGGGGGGGGGTAAACGCCTAGACACCAGTAAATACATCTCTTTTTCGAAACTTTTTTCACCACGAGGAAAAAAAAGAGATTTAAACGGTAAAAAAAAAATCCAACACGATGACCACTTATAGAATATCTATTTGGGAGTGTTATTCTTATTTATTCCATTCTATGTATTGTATACTCTACCCCCCCCCCCTCTTTGTTTTACTCCATATTGTCATTTTAGTAGTTTGCCCTCTGGGATTTCGACTATTAAACTTCCGAAACTTAAACCGGACAACTTCACTCGTGATTTCGAAATTAAAACTAATTACACTAAGCTTAAATTTAAAATACTATATTCTGTTCATCCCCGTTTGGTTTTCAAAAATGAATAAACCCACAAACTAACTATTTTAAGCTAGGAGTATTTGATCCCTCATTCAGTAAAGTAAATTATTGATAGTTCATTTTAAAGTCCTGTTATTACTCTACTTTCATTATTTTGCTAAGATATTTTTATGACTAAAATTTTACAATAAACAGGAAACATAATAAGTTTAAAATTTTGAAAATTTGAAGTTTTTTATGCTGTTTACCTTAAGAACAAAAGCAGTTTATCGAATTCTACAAAAATGTATATAGTAACACGGCATCATTAAACAGGCTCCTGTTATTAACATTAAATTAGTAAAATACTAATTTAATGTCAATAATAGACACAATTATTGAAGAGTTTTACTGATTTTGAAGTTCTTGAAGAAAAATCACTATTAGCCAACCCGAAAAAAACAATCATTAGTCTAAAGCTTGTATTATTGAGTTCTTTTAAAAATCGCAGGTACTCCTGCATTATGCGGGCACTGCTGTGGTTAATGCTATATACTGTATGAAGGTAACGAGAGACGAAACCAGCCAAACGGGTATTTCTATAGAGAAATGGAATGCTGAGCAGTGGTTTCTCTATGCACTTACAATATTTAAACGATTCTTTTTGGGGTATAGGAGGGGGAAACGGTACCTAGGTTAGGTTGCGTATTTAATATAGGGTATGCTTTACCCCCCACCCTCCCTAATGTGCAAATATATAGCCCAAATTTGTTTATAAACTATTATATATTAATCCTATTTTGTTTAATTAGAAATAATCAGACTTGACTTCTTTGCAGTGCCCGCATAATGCAGGAGTACCAAATCGTAATTATAGTTGTGCATGAGAACAAAACATTTGCGCAACATTTTAATTTAAGACAAGTGTTGAAAATGGCCTCTTTATCAGAGACTTAGAGGGATTTCAAGCTGTCGTTGGTTTTCGTGATCAGCTATCCAATTTTGCTGTGTTCTTAGCTGGTATTAACTAAAAAAAACAAGTTTTTTTTAAACTGAAAGTATGGAGTGACATTAAAACTTAAAACGAACAGAAATTATTCCGTATATGAAAGGGGCTGTCGGAAAGCCCCTTTCAGGTGGGGACAGCCATTGTTCCCTCCACAACGCCTCGCTCTTTACGATAATGTTTTTTATTGTTTTAAAAAATAAAGTTTTGAGACAGAGTCAAACTTATGCGTAAAGAGAGAGGCGTTGAATGTGTCTAATAGAAATTTTGAGATAGCCATTAGATTCAAAATAGTCTAAATATCATATAACAAGGCTTTTGGGGTTGAAACAAACCCCAGAGATTATGGGCAAGGGTTTTAAGTTACGCCTAGGGGATATTTAATGTTTTTATGGAGGGGATGGTTGTTTAACTTTAGGAGAGGCTCACTCTTTCTCCCTTAAAAAGACTATGTTAATATGAAACAAACAGCAATTAATCAAAAAAACTTGTCTCACAAAATAAGTTTTTCAAAAAAAGTAAAGAACTCCATTAAACCAAAAATGAAAAAAACTAGAATCAAATAATCTACCAAGCACACAACTACCAAAAATCAGTATCAATAAATAAATGAAACCCAAAACAAACAGAAATTAAAATAAGTCAAACTCGAAACGAGCAGAAATTAATCTGAGTAGGGTTCTAAACCCTATGCTTACTAAAAGCCAGAGTATAATTTGTGCTTTAATGAAATAAAACTATTTTAAATGTTTTCACTTATAACTTTAAGAAAACAAAAAATACTTAAGATTTCAAGGAATAAATATCAGCATATGTACACTGACAATAAATGACAATATATTAAACTGACAATGCACATTTTTTTCAGTAAATTCATTTGAATTTTTTCAGTAAAGTAAAAATTATATTCTGGCTTTTAGAAAGCATAGGGTTTAGAACCTATGCTTTCCGTGGAGGGGGTATTTTCCACGGGGGGGGGGCATTTTCTGGGTGGTATTTTCCGGGGGGGGGGTATTTTCCTGGCGTTATTTTCCGGGGGGGGGGTGTTTTTCGGGGGTATTTTCCAGGGGGTAATCGTTGGGGGGGGGGGTAAACGCCGGCCGCCAGAGCTCATACAGCACATCACTAATGGAGCCACTCTTTTCCATTATTTCAGATCAACCGTAAAAAGAAGGACAGGGTCAGTGAGTTACGGAAAAAATATGATCTAGCAGCTTTTTAACTAATACTTTGGTTTCTAAAAGCATAGAAAAAACTTGATAGCTAGGCTAATATAGTTAACGACCAGATTTGATGATGATAAATAGAAGGCTCATATCCGGGGATGCCTTTTCGGTCGTGACAAAGAAGTTACGAAAAAAACCTGGTTGAAGGGGTGATGGTTATAATCAAAACAATATTTTACTTTAGTTGAAACGAGAAGCAGCCAAAGTTCAAGAAAATTTAAGATATTGGCTGTAATGATGTTACAAGGTATTACAAACACTCATCTCCTAAAAAAGTCTCAACAATTATTTGATATTACATTAATTTAGATCTTTGTACAGTCTCTAGAAGCCTTTCTTGGAATAAGTTTCTGCGCACGTTTTGATGAGCCTTTCCCAAATTAATCAAACAGTTCGTGGTAACGAACTGTAAGAAAGGAACAACCCGGCTCAATAGTAACCTAAACTCCAAAAAACGGAATTTTGATACCAATATATACATCAGAAAAATCAGATTTTTATGCTGATTTAAAATATTTAAGTTTCATCAAGTGAAGTCTTACCCATCATAAGTAACGCGCCTGAGAAAACTTGCCTTATTTCCGAAAATGGGGAGAACAACCCCTAAGAGTCATAGAACTTTAATGAAAATCACACCATCAGATTCAGTGCATTAGAGAACCCTGATATGGAGGTTTCAAGCTTCTATCTGCAAAAATGTGGAATTTTGTTTTTTTGCCAGAAGAAAGATCTCGGATGCGTGTTTATTTATTTTTTTAATTTTTTTTTCAGGGGTGATCGTATCGATCCAGTAGTCTAGAATATCATGAAAGGGCTCATTCGAACTGCAATTAAAATTTTTAGTGCCATCTTTAAGTGACCAAAAAATTGGAGGGCAACTTGGCCCCCTCCCACTCTCTTTTTTTCCCGAAGTCACCAAATCAAAATTTTGAGCTAGCAATTTTGTTCAGCATAGTCGAAAATGTAATTGATATGTCTTTGAGGATGACTTAATCCCCCACTGCTCCCGGTGGAAGGGCTGCAAGTTATAGACTTCGCCCATTGTTTACATAATTATAGTATTGGTTATTGGGAAGTATACAGGCGTTTTCAGGAGGAATTTTTTCTAGGTGGGGGTCGGGGGCAGAGTAGGGGTGACGGAGGAGGATCTTTCAATGGCGGATCTTTACATGGGGGGAGGGCATTTCTATGAAGGGGGTGCCAGATTTCCCAGCATTATTTAAAAAACAATCAGAAATTAAATAAAAAAACAGTTTTTTTTCAACTGAAAGTAAGGAGCAACATTAAAACTTAAAACAAACAGAAATTATTAAGCATATGAGGGGGTTCGCCCCGTAGTCAATACCTTGCTCTTTAGGCTAAAGTTTTTTCGAGTACTTTCAAAAGAGCTTTCATTCTAATTAACCAGCCTTTGTGATTCAGGGGTTTGTGATTCGAGCAAAATTCGAACTTTAGCGTAAAGAGTGAGGTATTGCTTAGGAAGTGAACTCCCTAATATACGTAATAAAAACATAAGAATATAAAATTTCGTTACGTAAGTTAATTCGTAAGTTACGTCAGAACAAATTTTCGAGAAAGCCAATTAGCCAAAAAAAGGAAAATTAATATACGAATTTCGTTTTAATTATTCATATACGGTGAGCCAAAATCAAAGTTGCATTAATTCAAAGACGTTCAGAAATTAACTAAAAAAGAAGTTTTTTAAACTGAAACTAAGGAGCGACATTAAAACTTAAAACGAACAGAAATTATTCCGTATATGAAAGGGGCTGTCCCCTCCTCAATCCCTCGCTCTTTGCACTTAAGTTTGACTCTGTCTCACAACTTTATTTTTTTAAACAATAAAAAATATTAGCGTAAAGAGCGAAGTGTTGAGGAGGGGACAGCGGCTGTCCCTTCCTGAAAGGGGCTGTCCGACAGCCCCTTTCATATACGGAATAATTTCTGTTCATTTTAAGTTTTAATGTCACTCCATACTTTCAGTTAAAAAAAAAAACTTGTTTTTTTTAGTTAATACCAGCTAAGAACACAGCGAAATTGGTTAGCTGATCACGAAACCAACGACAGCGTGAACTTCCTCTAATTCTCTTATAAAGGGGCCATTTTCAACACTTGTCTTAAATTAAAATGTTGCGCAAATGTTTTGTTCTCATACACAACTATAATTACGATTTGGTACTCCTGCATTATGCGGGCACTGCGAAGAAGTCAATTCTGATTAATGCTAATGAAATAAAATAGGATGAACAGTATATAGCATTAGCCACAGAAGGTCCGCATAATGCAGGAGTACCTGCGATTTTTAAAATCGCTCAATAATACAAGCTTTAGACTAATGATTGTTTTTCGGGTTGGCTAATAGTGATTTCTCTTCAAGAACTTCAAAATCAGTAAAACCCTTCAATAATTGTGTCTATCATTGACATAAAAATAATATTTTACTAATTTTATGTCAATAATAGGAGCTTGTTTAATGATGCTGGGTTATTATATACATTTTTGTAGAACTCAATAAACTGCTTTTTTTCTTAAAGTAAACAGCATAAAAAACTTCAAATTTTCAAAATTTAAAACATATTATGTTTCCTGTTTATTGTAAAATTTTAGTCCTATAAATATCTTAGCAAAATAATGAAAGTAGAGTAATTACGGGACTATAAAAGGAACTATCAATAATTTAATTTACTGAATGAGGGATCAAATACTCCTAGCTTAGAATAATGAGTTTGTGGGTTTATTCATTTTTGAAAACCGAACGGGGATGAACAGAATATAATATTTTAAATTTAAACTTAGTGGAATTAGTTTTAATTTTGGAATCACGAGCGAAGTTGTCCGTTTTAAGTTTCGGAAGTTTAATAGTCGAAATCCCAGAGGTAAAACTAATATAATGAAAATATATAATGAAACAACGGGGGTGGGGGTAAAGTATACAATATATAGAATTTAATAAATAAGGATAACCCTCCCAAATAGATATTCTATAAGTGGTCATCGTGTTGGATTTTTTTTACCGTTTAAATCTCTTTTTTTTCCATCGTGGTGAAAAAAGTTTCGAAAAAGAGATGTATTTACTGGTGTCTAGGCGTTTACCCCCCCCCCTCCCCTCTTTGAAGATTACCCCTGGAAAACACCCCCGTGCGAAGAATGCACCCTTCAGAAAATACCCTCCCCCCCATAAAATACCCCCCCCTTGTGGAAAACAGGGCTTTCCAAATATGTGAATTTTATTTGATTTTGTTTTTTTTTTAATTTTCTTATGGGGAAGGAATTGTGGTACTTGTGTATTATGCGCTACTCACTCAAGTCTACACTTTGTAAATTCGAGAACACACCAGTTTTTTCGGTAGTTTCTTCGTTGCTTTAGAAATAAATTTGGACTATAGATTTGCACATTAAGGGGGGGGGGGTAAAGTATAGCGGGACAGAATATATGGGAAATATATAATTTGGGCTATATATTTGCACAAAAGAGGGGGGGGGGGGTAAAGTATAATTTTCTCTCTCATATGTATGGATTTGTGTGTGCTATTTAAAAAAAAACCAATGAGTTGTTACGTGTGTGACCAATTTACTTCATGAACAATATTTTAATGGCAAAAAAAACTTGATGTTTCAATATTAGGATCTAACATAAGTTAGGAAGTGGAAAAAAAAAGTAATAATAGAATTTAGGAGGGTAGTGTTTGGGGATTCTGACCCCCCTAAAGTTTTAGGTTATTAACCTAGAGTTTTAGGTTATTAACACAGTGTAAATATTATTTTTTCATCTTAATATAACCACGTTGAACCTCCCCCCCCCAAAAAAAAGAAAGTCTCATTCTTTTTGAAGATTGCACTTCAAGCATCATATTAAACACAGACACACACACATACACAGTCATAAAGGAAGATTTAAGGGAAATAAGAACTTCCACGGAGGGTGTAAAAAAGGGGGCTTTGAATAGAATAAGATGGATTGGGAGCATGTGTAGCTGTGTTGGCCTCAGGTGGCTTGGTGCTGCGATGAGCTGTTAGTATTAGTAGTTGTAGTTTTTCCAATACATCAATAATTACTTTCCTTATGTGCGTACATGTTGTGAATGATAGGTTTATCAACCAGCATTCCTTTTTATGTTTTATTTTTAATTGTTCTTTTTTTAGGAAGGTGCAGTTTGGAGAACAACCTCAATGATTTTTCAACCTCATCTGAAATTACAGAACAACTCTCAGTAAATCTTAAAATAAACGAAGCAGAGAATTTGGGAAGCGGTGGTGGTTTTTCTGCTATCGATGGGTCAGCAACATTTACCGATATGGACTTATCTGGAATTCCGGATGAAAACTGCATTGTACATCTATGACATTTCCTCAGGGAAGTAGCTTCTGTATCATAGGCAGCGCAATCGCGCCGCCTAAGTAAACAACAATGTTGGCACAATGTTATTTTTCTTTTTTCCTTTAGACCAGGGCACTTCGTATCGAAGGAGTTGTCGTAGAAGCTTCAAAAAGGGCTTATTCGATTGGAAATTGGAGTGGCTTGTGCCCTTTTTAATAGAAGAAAATTATTGGAATGCAACTAACACCCCTTCCACGCCCACTAGTTCGCCACGCATTTCCAATCAAGATTTTGATACAGCTATATTGTTAAACATAGTTGAAACTTTCATAAATTTGGCTCTTGAAGCATGAAAAATCTCCAGCAGCCCTTAAAAGAAGAGTTGTAATTTATGGCCTGGGGGCATATAAGGTTTTTATAGAAAGTGTTGTCGTAGAAACTTCAAATAGGGCTTATTTGATTGGAAATTGAAATAGCTAGTGCCCTTTTTAATATTCAAAAGTGATTGCGAGACAAGTAACACCCCTTCCACGCCCACCATTTATCCAAACACATCCAATCAAAATTTTCATATAACCATTTTGTTCAAAGTAGTTGAAAGGTCCAGATATTCTATCTTTGATGATGACACTCCCATCCCCCCCCCCCTTCCCCCACAGTCCTCAGGTTAAGGGCTGTAAGTTTTGCCCTGGGGGCATATAAGGTTTTTTATTGAAAAGCTTTGTCGTAGAAACTTGAAAAAGGACTCATTCGATTGGAAATTCAAAGCGCTAGTGTCCTTTTTAATAGTTGAAATTGATTGGAGGATAACTAACACCCCTCTCACATCCATCGTTTCCCCAAACTCATCCAATCAAAATTTTGAGATAGCCATTTTGTTCAACGTAGTTGAAAGTTCTGGAAATTATGTTTTTATGATGACAACCCTCCACAGTCTTCAGGGCAAAGTTTGTCAGTTTTGCCCTGGGGGCATTTAAGGTTTTTATAGAAAGTGTTGTCTAGAAACTTCGAAAAGGGCTCATTTGATTGGAAATTGAAATGGCTAGTGCCCTTTTTAATATTTGAAAGTGATTGAAAGGCAAGTAACACCCCTTCCACGCCCACCATTTATCCAAACACATCCAATCAAAATTTTCATATAACCATTTTGTTCAAAGTAGTTGAAAGGTCCGGATATTCTATCTTTGATGATGACACTCCCATCCACCCATCCCCCCAAAGTCCTCAGGTTAAGGGCTGTAAGTTTTGCCCTGGGGGCATATAAGGTTTTTATTGAAAAGCTTTGTCGTAGAAACTTGAAAAAGGACTCATTCGAATGGAAATTCAAAGCGCTAGTGTCCTATTTAATAGTTGAAATTGATTGGAGGATAACTAACACCCTCTCACATCCACCATTTCCCCAAACACATCCAATGAAAATTTTGATACAGCTATTTGGGTCAATGTGGTTGAAAGCTTCGGAAAATAGGTCTTTGACGATGACTACCCCCCAGAGCCGTTGGAGCAAGGTTTCTAATTTATGCCCTGGGGGCGTATAAGCTTTTTATAGAAAGTGTTGTCGTAAAAACTTCAAATAGGGCTCATTTGATTGGAAATTGAAATGGCTAGTGCCCTTTTTAATATTTGAAAGTGATTGAAAGGCAAGTAACACCCCTTCCACGCCCACCATTTATCCAAACACATCCAATCAAAATTTTCATATAACCATTTTGTTCAAAGTAGTTGAAAGGTCCGGATATTCTATCTTTGATGATGACACTCCCATCCCCCCACCCCCACCCCTCCCCCACAGTCCTCAGGTTAAGGGCTGTAAGTTTTGCCCTGGGGGCATATAAGGTTTTTATTGAAAAGCTTTGTCGTAGAAACTTGAAAAAGGACTCATTCGAATGGAAAGTCAAAGCGCTAGTGTCCTTTTTAATAGTTGAAATTGATTAGAGGATAACTAACACCCCTATCACACCCATCATTTCTCAAAGTTCTAAGCTAAACATTTCGAGATAGCCATTTTATTCAAAGTAGTTGAAAGTTCTGAAAATTAGACTAGGGCCGATGAAAACCCTCCAGAGCCCTCATAGTTCAAGCTCTAATTTGTGCCCTAGTAGTATAAAAGGTTCTTAAAGAAAGTTCTGTCGTAAACACTGCATAAAGGGCTCAGTCGATTGGAAATTGAAATAGCTAGTTCCCTTTTTAATATTCGAAAGTGATTGAAAGGCAAGTAACACCCCTTCCACGCCCACCATTTATCCAAACACATCCAATCAAAATTTTCATTTAACCATTTTGTTCAAAGTAGTTGAAAGGTCCTGATATTCTATCTTTGATGATGACACTCCCCTCCCCCCTCCCCCCCCGTCATCAGGGTAAGGGAGGTAAGTTTTGCCCTGGGGGCATATAATGTTTTTATTTAAAATCTTTGTCATATAAAATTGAAAAAGGACTCATTCGAATGGAAATTCAAAGCGCTAGTGTCCTTTTTAATAGTTGAAATTGATTGGAGGATAACTAAAACCCCTCTCACATCCATCATTTCCCCAAACACATCCACAAAAACTTATTGCTGACCTTCTGCCGAAAAAAAACATAGTTGTACATCATGTGACTTTAAAATGGATGTGCAACAACGGTTTCAACGTTACAAAGGTTCATAGAGCACTCCAGTTTAGCCAAAAACCATATCCTAAAACTTTTGTTGACACTTTTGTCAACAAACGTTCTGCAGCGCAGACGAAAGCCTAAAAAGAAATTTATAAGCTCGTTTTTAATTCGGCTTTCGGTAAAATGTGTGAGAGTGTTCGCAATAGGAATCGTTGTGACGTCGTGACCGATCCCGAACAATGTGCTCGAATTATTGCCGATCCAAATAACACTTCCTTCACAATCATTGGCCAGGACGTGGTACTATTGAATTGGAAAAAAAGACGTACTGAAATAAATAAAAATATTGCTACAGGTAGCGCCATCGTGGAGATCACAAAGAGGCTCATGTTGGAGTTCTAGTACAATGTAGCTAGGATACTATGGGTAGAAATGGGGCAAGTAGGGATCTGCTGCAGGGATAAAGATTATCTACTGTTAAAAGTAAAAACCCCAAATCTAATTGATGATTTGGCACCCGGTGAAATTATCAGCTCACGGATGGACTACACTAATGGGGGTAGACTTTACCAAGAGCTAGTGAAACGTTTGGTGCCAAATCAGCTCTTATTTTATAAATCAGAAACGAGACATGACATGGATTTCCTATGGTGTATTTGTAAGTCCGAAGGTATACTTTATACAGACACATGACGAGGAAATCAAAAAACGCTGCAAAGGAGTACCCACACGTTATGTGGGCAATAATTTCGACACGGACAGTTATAGGAATTGTACTGTTCAAAATACAATTCCACGATCTAAATTGTTGGCAATTTATTCCCTCAACTACAAGAACTTTATTGTAAATGTAGAAAAAATTACCTTGAGTACCGTTTCCGACAAGGTCTATGTTTGTCAAGACGGTGTGACTACCCTCCCCCTTGGTCACTATTTAACTTCAGACCGGGCCGAATGTGTTTTCCATAGGGAAAGTCTCGGTTTGAATAAAGTCCAGTAAATTTTTTCCTAAAACCTTTTTTGGGGGGTGGGGGCCTAACGGCCTTTGGGGGGGGGGGGCGGCCGCCAGCGGGGGGCGCACCGCCAATATCAAAGGCATCTTTTTTTACTTAGAGCAGATCTTTTTTTGTAAATATACATGTTTCATTAAAAAAAAGTGATATTATTTCAAGTGCTTTAAACTAATGTTGTATTTTTGTCTATAGATAAGCAAAAAAAAGGTGTATTTATTTAAATGTTTTTCTCTCTGTGTTTATGTAAATGTTGTATTTTTTTTATTATAAATAAATTAAAAAAAAAGTTTATTTTTTCATGTTTAATGTGCTTTTTTTTTCAATGTAGTATTTTTTTTTAAGTATTGTTACTTTTTTTATGAATATAATAAAAAAAAATATGATTCTTTTATTCGTCTTCTTATTATTATTATTCTTGAACGGAGTAGGGAAATTATTTAGTCATTAGACAACTATGGTCTACAGTTAGTTGTCCGCCGAGTGAACTGTTGAAGGGAGCACGTATCAATTTAAAACACCATTCAGATCGTTTCTGTGTGGGCCGTTAATGTCGGGCAAAACAACTCTCTTAACTAAAATAATTAAAAATTGCTATAAAATGTATGTGGAAAAGCTGAAAAAATCTACTATTGTTACAGTATTTGGCAGGAGTCATACGATAAAATAAAAGCAATTGCTGCCACCACGGGTTTGGTACAGATACAATTCATACAGGGACTTGATGTTTTCAGCATTATTGAACCAAACTCTTGGCTGATCATTGACGATCTGGACAAATCTTTTGAACAATGGTCCCCGGAAACGCTGCAACTGTTCACTGTTCGCTCTTATCGTGAACAGATTTCCATTACTCTGGTTCTACACAATCTCTTTCATCAGAGCAAGTGTATGCGAACACTTGTATTGAACTGCACCTACTATATCATCTACAGAGTTGTACGTCATTCTAGCTTCCTAATAACCCTCAATAATCAAATTTATCCGGGCGCTCTTAAATTTCTGCTCTCAGCATACAATCAGGGCCACTAATAAACCCCACGGCTATATCCTCTTGGATCTTAATCAAAATACACCCGATGATCTTTATGTAGTCACAAATAATTTTGACAATGAAAGTACAGTATATCTCTCAGTGAACACTAAAAACACCTATTAGTTGCTATCATGAAACTGATGAAAATACATGAAAATATATATTTGTTTTCTGTTCTAAGTACTTCCAAATCGCCGATTAGGAAAGCCATGCTCAAACTTGGTAATTAAAACGATTTTATTAACCCAAAATCTGAAATTAGTTTAAATTTGACCAAGGGCAAGGTTCGACTACCAGAAGTAATTAAGCAGCAGGCAAAGCAACATCGTTCCCTTGTACGTACATGATCCTCTAAAAAGAAAGGAAAGAATTTTAAAAGGAAACGACTTCTTCAGGCGGGCGGTAGCTTTTTCACACTTTTACTGCCAATAATTGCTGGACTTGTAAACAGTTTTCTCTAGAGAATGGCAAAACCCTATAAATTGACTCCAATAGAACTCGCTCTCTCACCCGTGGAACACATTGAAAACAACCTGAGTAAATTCCTTGACAATGAAAATATTGAGGATGATAAAAAACTGCTTTTACTTCAAGATGCACTTCGCCGAGTCGACAAACATAAGTCCTATCGGTCGAAGCCCACTGCTGTTGCTACTGCTGGTATTGATCACAAAAAAGAATCATCTTCTCAAGAGTCTGCTGCTGCTGCTGGAACACAATTAAAGAAGGAGGACTTGGATTCAATTGTATTGAAAATTGGAAATATAATGCCTAACTCATATCTTGAAAAAATAAAACGACTCCTAACCTATCTCATGGAAAGTGGTCAAGATCATATTCAAGTTGAGAGCAATGGGAAAGGGATTATAATTCAGGGCAAGAGATATAATCTACTTGATTTAATCTATGACATGGTTACAAATCGTAAAGGACTATTATCATTTGACGCTCATCTATACAACTTTCTAAATACATTAAACTTCCCCAAAAGTCTTGTTATCAATAGACAAATTCTAAAAAAGTTAAATGAACAGGCATCATCATCATCAACAACAACACCATTAAAATACGAGCATGAAGAAGAAGAAGAAGAAGAAGAAGATTTCAAATCAATCTTGGAAAATACTAGCACACCTAGTGGAAAAAACTCATCAATGGCGGCGAGGAAAAAGCGAAAACGTTTCATGTCACCATCACCATCTAGTATACAAAAGTGTAACAGACGTTGCACAACGTGCTTACGTTAAAAATGGTTGAAGTTCTGACAACTGATTATGAAAATATTGGTGAGGTGGAGAGTTTAAGTTCTCACACCACTATTTACAAAGTCGCTGGTGTTCATAATAAAAGTGTGCAAGACTGTCTACAAAATGAAACAAGTTACACTCTGCATAGAAATCAAAGACTTAGTGCTAATCAATATCGAAAAACTAAAGCCTTTTACCCATTGAATATAATAAAAGCAGATCTCCTGACTCTAGATGAGATTCAAAGACGTCACAATGCACCATACAAGTACATTCTACTTGCAATCAGTGTTTTTAGTCGTTATGCATATGCAATTCCATTGCGATCAAAGAGAGGTGTTGAAGTTGCTCAGGCCATTGAAAGTATTCTCGAACATGATTCATATAAAAAAATTCAAACGGATCACGGTAGTTAGTTTGTTAATCCCCATGTTGCAAGAGTGCTTGTGAAATATAGTACACTGCTCTATCATAGTCAAGGTCCTATAAAGTCTGCATTGGCCGATAGACTGATAAGAACGATTATACTTTTAATTTCAAGATATTGTACATTGAAAAATACATCGGCTTTTATTCATGATCTAGATAAAATCATGTTGATTTATAATCAACGACCTCATAGATCATTGTCCAACTCTACGCCAACAGAAGTTCATCATTTTGATCATTATACAATTGACACTTTTCTTAAACAATATTCCAATGAAACGATTGTCAAGAAGAAAAATAAATTCAATGTTGGTGATACTGCTCGAATTAATAGGACAACAAATGTTTTTGAAAAGGATAATTATTTGTAGTCCACTGAACTTTATAAAAAAGTGAGAATCCTAGACACTAGGACCGTAACTTATTGCTTTGTCGACGCCACAGATGAAAGTATTCTCGACGTGTTCTGTGACTAAGATCTGTAAAAGTTCTAAAACAATTGGGGAATCTCTCATATTGAAAAGATAATGAAAAATAGTGGTCGCAGGGGTAAGAAACAGTTGCTAGTTTGTTGTCAAGGATATAAATCTGACTTTTATTCTTGAATTGGGGTTAAAAATACTGACAATTTCAAATGCTTTCGATTTAGCTGTCATGTCAAGCATTTCTGATCCTCTCTACCACGACTTGAATACGACAAGTGATTTTTGGACAAAACTCCCCCACCATCAAATTTGACGGTGCGTATGAAGTGGCTCTTGTCGACTGTATTCTCAAAAATACCTATGACATCCTGAGAAAGGATCATGTGTATGATATGAATGTTATACCATTCGATTGGACACTCTTTGCCGACTCTGAATGGGTTGAAGCACTTAAATCTAGCGACTAACCACATTTTTAACTACAAGATATTGGATTTAATTGTAAGCCAAAGTTGTCGTGCACTGTCAAAAGAACAGTCCAAGATCGTCGGAATGGTTCGTTCCATTTTAATAATTCACTGAAGAACGATATGATGTTCATTAGTTTACCTCATAGAGTCGAAAAAATCCTCCTTAAGAACAGCCTGAGGTATATTAGGGGTTTCAAACATAGTACGATCAATGGGAAAAATGCTGGTGCCGTTTACAGGATGGATCAGGTTATTTTTGCTGATCATCCACCTGGTTTCGCCTCGGACTCTTGCATATTTCTCTATGCATCCTTTGTGGAAACGTCGAGAGTTGGTAATTCAAATGTCCCCCCTCCTAAACTTTTTTGAACGCAAAACAACTCATGAACTTGTTTATTACTATCATATAAAACATCTTCAGTATGTTCCTGTAAATACTTCGAATTTAGACCTCTGTCAGTTAGCTCTAAGAAGTGAATTCGGTGATTCTCTAGTAATAACAAAAGACATAGCAGTGACTACATGTCATCTTTGACCCATTATCAGCGATAGCACAATCACCTAGAATGAACAATAGAAGAATTCCATTTGTTTGTCCCGATATCAATTGTTATATTGGTGCTTTGTGTCCACGTAGGCAATAGGCAATGGATTGGACTACTACAAGGGGCTTGCTACAATGTCTGACTATGGGCATGGTAGCTGGTTTGCTAGGCTATTTTGTTCTAAACTACCCCTTTCCAGAAAATATCTTGTACCAGCTGCATTAGATATTGGTGTCTTAAGAGTACAGGACTGGGGGTCGGGCGTTAAATTCAAGGAGAATGTTAAGGAAAATATTAGATTTTAAGCAAGAGCCGTTGGTGAGCAACTAAAATCTCGACAAAATGGGGAGGGATTGAAAAGGATGCGTGCACGTCGTTCACTCATCAGTCTCCACCCAGGTGAGAGGCGAAGGACATCAACAGGAACTTTGGGGAATAAAACAACGAAGAGCAATAATAAGAAAAAGAAAAAAAAAGATTGTTAGATCAAAGAAGGATATCTTCTCTTAAGATGAATCATCTCCCCCACAAGGAATTAAATCCATCAATCAGTTCCTCATTGAATCTGTTCAATGCTGAAAATGTTGACGTCAGTGTCAAGTATGGCTACCATGAACAATTTCACCCCCAACAACCCCTCTCGGAAAATATACACTTTCAAATATTTTTCAATGAAGATTATTTCATTGATTTGTCATCAACATTTATTGATTTAAATGTTGTGGTGAAGAAAAAGTCAGATAATACAACTCCAAATGCTGGCGATGGTCTCTCCTTCGAAAACTGTATTCTACACATCCTATTCAAACAAATTAATGTATTTATTAATGGAACATTGGTGAGCAATAGCAATAATTTATCAAACTATGCAAGCTACATACAATTTATGATGATGACACCAAAGGCATACAAGGAATTGAGAGGACAATCATTGGGCTATGAATATCGATCAGGTGTTGATACTGACGGCGAGTTGACTACTGCAGTGGCCCAGGAGTACCATCTAATTGGAAAATTAAAACCTGAGATATTTAATATATCCCAATGGCTACCCCTAAATGTCAAGATTGACATAAAGTTACATATGGCACCATCGAACTTAATTTTGAGAAAAACACTTCCTGCAGCACCCGATGCAATTTTCATTATCATATCGACATTTCTCCACGTCTGAAAACAATAGGTTATGAGCTCTGTTGCATTGGCAGTTGAAAAGCTAAGAACCAATGGTAACAACATTAAACTTCTTGTCTCCCATACGATCACCAATCAGCTGCACAGTGCCACCGGCTGTCGTAGCTATAGCGATTCTATCAATGAGGAATTCCTATCAAAACTGACTTTGGCCTTTGTAAAGAGTGAGAGTGCTGTTGGATACTGGATTGAATCCCCCCATGATTTTAATTTTTTCGGTCTATCTAGCCTTGTGTGCAAAGTGAATGGTATTCCACTGTACACTCTATCATTTGACAAAAAATCCTATAGAACTCTGTACGAGTTGACCATGCAATCCCTAGATCATGACTCTCAACTATTTGAAAATGGAATAACCGATTCAATGTTTTCAAAAAATGATGGAGTTATTGTTTTGGACTTGTCAGGGACACAGGATATGAGCATAGTACGAACAGGGAATGTCCGTTTAGAGTGTACATTTGCCGATGTTCTGACTGAGAGTATTACGCTAATATCACTGAGTCAATTTGAAACCTATTGGGAAATCACAACCGACGGCAGTGTTCTACTAGACCTAGCACCATGAACACAAACCAAATAATCGATGTATTTAGTATGGATCCATACATGTTCCAGTACAAGTCCTATTGCATACCTTCGGACTTCATTGAAAAAATTCCAATTGTTAACAATACCCTAATCATTGTTAATAGCAGTCCATCGACTTTGGAGACCGGCCATTGGCTATGCATCTTTCAAACATCGAAGAATATTGAATTTTTTTATCCTCTTGGTCTATCGTATATATTTTACACACCGAACATCAATAGCTTTATCTAAAACAGGGGGAAAACCATTATTCAAAATCAACGAAGAGTATAGGATTTAACGACTAAGACATGTGGCTTTCATGCACTACTCTTTTTCATGTTCAGATGTCGTGGCTATACCTACAAGCAGTTTCTGAACATCTACGTTGACTTACCTCGATTGAACGACTTTCTAGTGGAAAATATACTTATTAGCGTATTTAAAATTGATTTTAGTGCCCTACGAATAAAATGCTGTAAAAATGTATGTGAAATTGTTTATTAGTAAAAAAAAATTATATACATGATAAAACGACTTTTCTACTCTTTAGATTTCATCTTCTACTAGTTATTTGTCGACAACAACTAGTGCAGGTAGATTATCTGAATTCACAGTGTACTGATCCTGATGTACTGCAATGTCAGGGTCACATTTTCTACAGTAGAGCGTGACTTCACTCTTGTCATATCTCTTTGTATAGTCAATGATACTATTCTCATTTATTCTATAGAATTCACATGTTTCAATTTGCTTATTTGAAGCAATTTCAAAAACTTTGTCCTCAGGTGTCGAATTACATTCCGTCACAGCCAAATAAAAATCAGTGGGCTTATAATCGTAATACCCATTGTCTTCACAACGATGACATATAAACCATAGTCTTTTGCTAGTCAAACTGTATAATATTCGAATCGGTTCCTCCTCCCAGAACTATATAAAACTGAGCTAATACCATTTTTGTTGCAATAAACTAAAATTAGGATTATAATTCTGTCTAGTCATAAAATGTCATATATTCTGGCATTGATTACATTTATCATAGTGGCAATCGGAGCAAAGGTGGCCTCTAAGATGAGAGTCACACACCTCTTCAAAATCGGGATTACAACCTTTAATTTTTACAGCATATCCTCTATAATTTACACGGCTTGCATAATCTACACTTTTCATCCTACTCATCAATCATTGTGCAATTCTCACGTGATGACCAGCTGCCCAATGTGTACATACATAGGGGGCATGTATGGAACATTTTGTCATGTGTTGTCACTCTCACTGTCACAATGAAACTGAGCTAGCAACAACAAAAAATTGTCTGAGAGAGAGAGGAGTAAATCATCCACTGAGCACCATCTTTCTTATGAAAAAAGTCCTAAATTTCTAAACTAATGTTTAAAAGCATATCCACAATATCATTTTGCCGTGTCGTGATCAATATATCAATAAATTGTGTAAATGCAATTCAACCACGGCGTAGAAGCTTCATACAATAGTCTAATGATGGAGAATCAGTTTTCATTATATCGACAAGCCGTCCCCGAGAAAATATCTTTCTTTGAATAGACAGCTCTAGAAAATCGTCATCTAGAATCAAAGTTTTTCCATAAGAACTAGATTCCCATGATTCGCTCTTCCTCGAATCTATCCATTTTTTAGAGTCCTAACTCTCTCACAACCAACTTCAGACTAACCAGAATTTTTTCTATCTTAAAAAATATACGCTATGTTATCGTAGAAATAAAACTACCGTTGATTTAGAAAAAATTCTATTGAACTTAAATACAATAATAATATTCAATGTTACATTTTGTTCTCATCAATATATTTCGATAGGACATCTAAAGCTGACCGAAGTTTATTTGTATGGAGAATATTCACTTTTCCAGCAAAACATAGCTGCTCCTTATGTTTAAATTTGCTTAATGATATCACGTATCTTGCATACATAGTGTCCCATTCAAGACATAGTCTACAACCAGTGGTTATTTCCACAGCCACATTGGGTACTCGTATATCGTTGCTGCTGTTGTCAGCTCCATCATTAATCTCCAATAATGTAAATGCACTACTCATTTTATCTACTAATATCTTCTCAAATAAACTATTCTCTTTGAATTCAATTCTCTTACTAATATGAATTGTAAAGAAAACTATTCCTTTTATTCAAATCCCAATCACCAATCAAGTTATGCTCACTCTCTTTGAAAAGGTGTATATGCCCTGGCAAATAACATAGAAATTGCTAGGGGCGCATGCACAGTATAAGGCCATGTGAGGGAGTCCTAAATCTCTTTGAAAAGGTGTAGAGACGTACGCAAATAACATAGAGATTACTAGGGCCGTACACAACGTAGAAGGCCATGTGAGGGTGTTCTGACTCTCTTTGAAAAGGCGTAGAGGCTTATGCAAATATCATAGAGATTACTAGGGCATTAAGCAAAGTATAAGGCCATTTGAGGGAGTCCTGAATCTCTTTGAAAAGGTGTAGAGGCGTACGCAAATAACATAGAGATTCCTAGGGCCGTACGCAAATAACACCGGAAGGAACATAAAGGCGGCAAAGTATAAGGCCATGTGAGAGGATACTCATTCACTTTGAAAAGGTGTATACGTCCCGGCAAATAGTATAGAAATTGCTATGGCACCAAGCAAAATGGTACCTCTTTCCCTACTTGTATCATAAGAATGGTACGCAGAATTCGGTGATAAAACATCACAAAAATAATTAGGTGCTAATTTCTTTAAACACTGATACACAAAAATACCTGTCTGATATTTCCTCAACTGCCCATCATTTAAAATCTTAAAATGGTGATAACAATCCATTGTACTTTCACAATTTTCAAAATCACCGAGCAGGCGCAGTGCTTTATTCTGCACAATTTGTATCCGTTTAAAATTTATAACAAAATTACTAGCCCATACAAAACAACCGTATACAATGTAAGGATGAGTAAGTGAATAATATAAAATTTTCAAAACTGAAACAGGAAAAACCTGTTTAAATCTATGAATCAGCCCTAAGGCCCTTACAAGTTTCACCGATACAATTTCACTATGTTTTTCCAATTTAAATTACAATCAATCTGAAAACCAAGATACCTTGTATCAAATATCTGCTTAATCTCTGTACCATTAAAATTAACCAAACCGAAAATATTATCAATAACTCCAGTACGACTAAAAATCATGTAATTAGTTTTACTCACATTCACTGCTAAGCAGTTAAGACTTGTAAAAATATGCAGGTCAAGTAGCACTTTATTTGCTTTTGGAACAAGCTCACTCAAAGCCTTTCCAGCAATCGTTATAGCTGTGTCATCCGCAAAGGATGTTATGGCAGCATCAGGAATGTAAAACTGTAATGTGTCAACATAAATTAGATATAAAAGCGGACCCAACACAGAACCTTGTGGTACTCCACATAGTACAGGACGAGGTGAGCTGACAATATCCCCCACTACTACACGCATTGATCTACCATACAAATACGAACGAAACCAATCAATCGAATATCCTTTTATACCTAAATGTGACATCCTATCTAACAACAGCTCAAAATCAACAGTATCAAAAGCTTTCTTAAAATCAATAAAAATAGTTAAAGGAGTAGAGCTGCTCTCGAATACATTGTTTAAAACATCAAGAAGATGATGAACTGCATGACTAGTAGAATGAGATTTTCGGAATCCAAATTGCGTGTCACATAAAAACCCAAGAGAATTAAGGTAGGAATATAGTTTCTTATGAACAACCTTTTCAAATATTTTTGAGAACAGTGGCAGAATCGATATAGGTCTCCAGCTTGACATTTCTCTTTTGTCACCACCTTTATGTAAAGATATAATTTTTGCTTGTTTTAAAGCATCTGGGAACTGACCTTTTTCCATAGATAGGTTCACCAAGTACAGAAGACAAGGCAAAAGGTAAGTGGCGACAGCCTTAAATGCCTTAAGGCTAAGACCGTCAATTCCTGCTGAATTCGATTTTGTTCTTTTCAGTGCGTCCTCGAGATCAGACTGAGTGCACTTTACGAATTTAGTGCAACGACCTTCCCCACGATCATCAATAAACAGCTGATTTTTATAAAAATGGTCGGCAACATAATTTTTAACATCAATTCCAACATTTGAAAAATATTTACAAAACTCATCACTAACACCTTTCTTACATTTAACTTGTTTTTCACTGACTACAAGTTCATCCACTGGGTCTATAGAGTTATTACCATGTAGTGCCTCATTTATTACTTGCCAAGTTCCCTTAACATCACCGATTTTATCACGAAACTTCTCTGAATAATAATGTTTCATTGATGACCTTTTGAGGGAATTCACATTGTTTCAAATTTTCCTAAATTCTTCAAGGTTTTGTTGTGTTGGAGAATCCAGGTACAACCGATAAAGTCTGTTCCGTTCACTAGTTTTTTGCAAAATTTTATTTGTCACCTACGGTTTCCTTGGGATATTTTTCTTCTTACGAACAACCTTCACAGGGTAACACTTATCACAAATAGGTGACAATATTTTTAAAAAAGTGTCAAACGCCACCGATGCGTTTTCTTTTTCATTCATAACTTCCTCCCAAGAAACTATACTTATCTCTTCTTGAAACTGTTTAAGATTTTCCGGCTTAAGATCCCTAGCTGTTGTTTTCTCCATCTTAAAAACCTTTTTTCCAATGTCCCGAATTACGCACGCCAAAGGAAGATGGTCTGAACCTGGACATATGATCACGTCGCAATAACTTTTCGGTATAAGGTTCGCCGATAAATAATAAGGGTAGCCGACTGACTAGTATTCCATGTCGGTACTTCTGCTACCGGAAAAAATTGTTTGACAACATAAGATTAAAAAAATCAAGGTTAGAACTACTTAAATTAAGAAGATTAAAATTAAAATCACCAATAAAAACCCGATCCAATTTTGTCGACGCTGTATCAGAAATAAACTTATCAAAATCGCAAAGAAAATCCTCCGGATTAGCACTAGGTGGCCGGTATACTAAACAGACTAACAACTTTTTCTTCTCCGAAACTTCAATCTCAATAGAAAAAGTTTCAATCTTACCTTCAATCCAACAATTTAAATCTTTGTTTACTATTTATCTTATTTGATCCTTAATTATAAATGCAAGTCCACCCCGCATCATAGAATTTCTTGATTTTGAAACCAGCTGGTACCCTGGAAAAGTATATGATGGGAGAAAGCTATCCTGTGTAAGAAAAGATTCGCATATACCCATTATATCAATTTTATCACAAAATGAAGTAAGAAGGTTCGACACTTCAGAAAAATTCGATTTGATATGACAGTTCCACTGACCAATACATAAATCCATATTTGTCACACTAATTACATTACTATTCATAATATCAACGTATCTACTATGCCTCATCGGCCTAACATTAACTTCAGCTGGATCATTTGCCACGCGAGATAACAATACGTCATCAATACGAAATGGATTATTTTCAAGCGACTTCAAATGCGAAGGGTTAATACACGAAGCGATTAATATTATTCAACTTCACTGACAACAAATGATTATATGCCCCTGGTTGACGGCAGGCAAGACCAATGAATGGAAAACTAATGCTAAACTGCAGAAATAAATGAAAAACCAAAGATACGTAACTAAAATTACTACAAGCAGGAATAAACTTATGAAGATATGCTAACTAATAATATATGCAAAAAATGACACACGCATCAGAAGATTTCTTCTAGCGACCAGAGCCTCCGGGGTAAAGAATCGCTAGTTTCACGAACGAAAATTCGACCTTGGTCGGACCATTCACACTTGTTTCCAAATTTATCTCTAGCCGCATTTAAAATATCTAAAAAAAATCAAAACTCAGTTCTCATTCAGCTCCCGTGCTGTGAACATCTAAACAAATAGAAAGCATTCGTAATTAGATTATATTTGAAGTGACAAAAAAGATAATTTATTGAGCAAGTACATTTCATAAGGAATCTAGCAACTAGCATTCAACCAAGCAAGTTCGAACATTTATTTGTGCTGTATTCCGCCCTAAGTACACTGTGACGTAATCTATTGAATAAATAAACTAACTATTGGATAAGCTAACTAACCGCTGGCTGATGTGGTTTATTGCAAGGAATTTTCGGAAAACGGGGGTGTTTATTGCCCCCCCCCCTGCCATATTCATTCAGGATTCGAAGGGTGATCATCGATTTGATACCAAGTGAGAGCGTTGCGATTGTGAAATAATACGAACGATTCAGATAAAGGACTGCGTGGAATACGGACAGGAGACTGGATTTTTTTTTGACTGGATTCTTATTACTCAGTGATGTCACTGATAAGTTATTGTTACAATGCAAGCGGATAGAGGTGATTCGACAAGGAACAGTCAGTTTCTACAAGAGATATATTTTAAGCTGGATTTGCTGCCGGACTTGACATCAAAAATGGACGCTCTCCCGGAACTTGTGGAAAGTGTAACTTCTGTCGAGGCACAGTTGGCACAAGTGAATGTTCAGCTAAAATCGAACGCAGAAGCTAACGAGAAACTGAAAAGTGAATTGATAATGGTTCGCCAAAATTTACAGTCAGCCACGCTTAGAGCTGACCGTTTAGAGGATGAGTTGCGGCGCAGCAATGATATAATCTACAACTTTGAAGCAGTGGATCCAAGAAGGTATACCCTCAGGGAAGAGATTATGAAGGTTTTGAACGACGTAATTCCCAATTTGTGCCTCACCCGTAGTGATGTAAGTAGTAATGCTATAATGATAGGTATGAGACAGTCCCCCCATTTAGCTATAATGATAAGTAGCGGACAGTCCCATCATATATTTATAATGATAAGTAGTGGACAGTGCTCCCGCCAATACAAGCAAACAGTGTAATGACCGGAATTCAACCACCGTGAAAATTCGTGCTCTGTTCAAAGTGCGTGACGTTTCCTTTGTATGAAATTGTGAAATTCTTTTTGTAATTTAATTTGTTTAATTAATTTACATAAATTAATTTATTATTAATTAATTTACATAATTACATTAACTTACATAATTACATTAATTAATTTTTTTTTTTAACTTTTTTTTAAAACTGTTTTTAACTTTTTTTTTAACTTTTTTTTTAACTTTTTTTTAAATTTTCTTGAACTTTTTTAACTTTTTTATAACTTTTTTTTAACTTTTTTTTAACTTTTTTTTAGATTTTTTACATTTTAAGTATCTTCCAATTGATTTTTTATGAAATTTGGGTTTGATGTAGGAATAGAACGTGAGACCAGTGATTTCCTAAGGTAAAAAAACGACACGTTAATCGACTGAGCCAACAAGTCATTGAACATATTATGATTTTAGAAATACATTCAATGAATTGTTTCTGGGACATTGCCCAACTGATGTTAAGCGTCACAATATCGTAACAGGTTAATTCCATTGAACTGGAACAAGTTCAAGCACATTCGATTTATCAATTGTATTTTTGATAGGTGTTAAAAACGGTTCGTGAAAATCCCAAGGTTTTTTCTGATTTTTTGGACAATTGCCTTAACTTGAGAGTGGTTTGTTAGAAATGCGTCGTTGATAATTAAAAAATCGGATGCTAAACTCAGACAAACAAAAGGATTGTATCACCTGATTGGCTCGTATATTTTGCATGATATTTCTAAAGTCAAATAAGATGAAGAAATGTCGGAGTGTAGGTTTGATATCACCAGGCACGTGTGAGGGAAATTTTTTGTTGGTGGGGGGCTTAAAAAGTCAAAAATGGGTGAACTACATGAGTTTATAAGACGGTGCGTGAAAATCCCAATGTTTTTTCTGATTTTTTGGACATTTGCCTTAACTTGAGAGTAGTTTGTTAGAAATGCGTCGTTGATAATTAAAATCGGATGCTAAAATCAGACAAACAAAAGGATTGTAACACCTGATTGGCTCGTAAATTTTGCATGATATTTCTAAAGTAAATTAAGTTGAAGAACTGTGGGACTGTAGGGTTGAAATCAACCGGGACGTGCGAGTGAAATTTTATTTTTGTGGTGGACTTAAGGCAACCAGGTGTAACCGAGAAAAGTTTAAATGACGAATTATAGATTTCTCATTGATTTTTCTTTTTTCTAGGACATCTGCCTGAAATGGTGTTTAGTTATTTAGGTATGCCTAATTTATAATTAAAAAATTTGATTACAGAAACTGAAAAAAGTAAGGATTGTATTATCTGATTGGCTCGTAAATTTTGCATGATATTTCTAAAGTCAATTAAGATGAAGAAATGTCGGAGTGTAGGTTTTACATCACCAGGCACGTTCAAGGGAAATTTTTTGTTGGTGGAGAGTTTAAAGAGGCAAAAATGGGTGAACTACATGAGTTTATAAGACGGTTCGTGAAAATCCCAAGTTTTTTTCTGATTTTTTGGACAATTGCCTTAACTTGAGAGTAGTTTGTTAGAAATGTGTCGTTGATAATTAAAAAATCGGACGCTAAACTCAGACAAACAAAAGGATTGCAACACCTGATTGGATCGTATATTTTGCATGATGTTTTAAAGTCAATTAAGATGACGAAATGTCGGAGTGTAGGTTTGACATCACCAGGCACGTGCGAGGGAAATTTTTTGTTGGTGGGGGGTTTAAAAAAGCAAAAATGGGTGAACTACATGAGTTTATAAGACGGTTCGTGAACATCCCAAAGTTTTTTCTGATTTTTTGGACAATTTCCTTAACTTGAGAGTAGTTTGCTAGAAATGCGTCGTTGATAATTAAAAAATCGGATGCTAAACTCAGACAAACAAAAGGATTGACACCTGATTGGCTCGTATATTTTGCATGATATTTCTAAAGTCAATTAAGATGAAGAAATGTCGGAGTGTAGGTTTGACATCACCAGGCACGTACGAGGGAAATTTTTTGTTGGTGGGGGGCTTAAAAAGGCAAAAATGGGTGAACTACATGAGTTTATAAGACGGTTCGTGAAAATCCAAAGGTTTTGTGTACCAAGAATGGACTGGAAACAATTTCAACCGTGCCCAGCCCCCCGCGATCAGAAATTAAATTGTGTGTTGTCTCTGTGTGTGTGTCGTCTCTGTGCATGTGTCCTCGCTATATCTGTGTTGTCTCTGTGTGTGTGTGTGTATCAGCATAAATTCCGCTATTTAATTCCCCCCTCCGGCACCGGAGGGGGGCATTAAATAGCGGAATTTAGGAAGGTTAAGCGGAAAGCGGAAGGTTACGTGCGCGCACGTAACCTCGTCTAAATTGACCTTAAAAAATGAAATAAAGCTATGTCGACTTTGCATGTTGATTTCACGACATTATTTTAGGTTTTTTTTCTTGTTTGGTTTCGTGTTTTTTTGCAAGTCATTCATACTAGACCTTAAATGCATTCAGATATTTTCTTGATAAAACATAGTCGTGACTACCTAAGATGGTTTTGTGGTGCAGTGAGTTGTTACTAGTAGTAGTACTTTCGTGTTTTTTGCAAGCCATTCATACTAGACCTTAAATGCATTCAGATATTTTCTTGATAAAACATACCGGAGGGGGACATTCCTGTCGACTTTTGGAGGGTGTTTCCCCATTTTTCGATAATCAGGCAATTTTCTCAAGCTCTTTTCTCAAGCTTAATAGCTTTTTACTGACAACACTGACATCAAAACTTAAACGGTCAGAAATAGAAGCTGTTTCCAAAGATTTAGAATAAGAAAAAATTGTCAGGTGTCGGGCTCGAACCCACGACCCCGTATGGGGACCAGGACCTAAGTCTAGCGCCTTAACCACTCGGCCATCCTGACTTGTAAACAATTCTTGATCATATTCATATTGTAATTCAGTTTCATTGGTAAAGTTCAGAAATGAGCTAACTTTTTTCTCTTCTTTAAGAAAATTCAGAAGAGAATTTGAACAGTTTACACTTTTCTAGTTTTTTTTTATTTAATCTATTAAAGGCCCTAACAATTTAGGTTCTGCATAAATCCTTTTACGAAGTTATTTAGTGAACAAACGAAACTCAGAGAGGAGAGAAAGTAACAAAATGAAAAATAAAATCAAAAAGGGTGAAGTAACGAGGATTTTGTCAGCCAGCGAACCATGAAGATGACAAAATATAAGAAAATATCTCGACAAGCACATCCGCAAATTCGTCCACAGTGCTAAACAAAAAAGAAAAAAAAAAGGAAAATATAACCTTTCGAAGTTTACTGTACAAAGACAGAACAGACACTGAATAAAAAACCAGGCAGGAATCAATGAAAATGAATTTACCAAGATGATTGTGCAAAGATCTTTCGTCTTGCAATAATTTTAGCTGGTCTACAATTTCGGTTTTCATTAGATATACAAATAGGTTCTTTTAAGTTTTTTCGGGTGAAAATATTGATTGAGTCCTTCAAGATTAAACTGTCGTAAATTGGGCTTAATGAAATATCTCCAGTATCTTTATTTATTGCATAATTTTGGTTCATATATTTTTTTTATCTCAATTACCCCCTTAAAAGTTTGTGGTATGCCATTAACTGTTGATATTAAGGTTGCCTCGTCAAACAGAACTAGATGGGTCGGGTTTACGAAAATATGCGAAGCCAATGCCGAATCAAAGTTGTCATTGTTATTTTTTAATCTCAGGGACTTATCTATTGAAATTTTGTGCTCATGCAAACGCTCACCTAGTTGTTGATGGGTCCTACCAATGTAAAACTTTCCACAAGAACACGGGATTCTGTAGACACCACTACCCAGTACAGGGTCTGTTTTATCCTTTCCTGAGTTAAAAAAATGTTCAACCTTTTGTTCGGTTTTGAAAGAAACAGAGAGGTTATGTTTATTTAAAATTTTTCCAAGTTTATCACCAAGTTTCGGGATGTATGGTAAAACGATGAAAGTTTTTTTCTCAATTGTCGGTGTAACTGAATCAAGGGGGACAAGTTCCCTATTTTGTTCTTTTATCTTTTTTAATCGTCTATCTATTATATTTTCAATGAGTTTGATTGGGTAACCATTGCAAAAAAGAATATACTTGACATAGTTTAGTTCAGAATTTATATGATTACGGGAACAAATTTTTAAAACTCTGTCGACTAAAGAGATTACTACCCCTCTTTCCACAGAAGGAGGGTGATGGGAAGAGAAATGTAGATTTCGATCATTATGAGTGGGCTTTCTATATATAGAAAATTCATGACTAGGATTAGTTTTTATGATCAAAACATCTAAGAAAGGCAGCTTATCTGAATCTTCGAGTTCCATTGTGAACTGGAGATTCGAATCAAAAGAGTTCGAATGTGCCAAAAAATCTCTTAGAGAGTCTTATCTATTTTCCCAAACAGAAAGTATATCATCAACAAAAAGAAACCAGATAGAGTGTTTTAAGTGGAAACTATTCAAAGCAGACTGTTCTATGAAATCCATGTAAAAATTTGCCAAATAAGGAGACAAGATAGTGCCCATGGATAAGCCCATTATTTGCAGAAAAAATTTGTTTCGGAATTTAAAATACGAGGAGTACTTGTTGCAAAGATTTATTTAGTGGAATCACAAAACATGATGAAAGAAAAAAAGTACATAAGAAAGATAATTGTCAGGTGTGGGGTTGAAAACCAAGACCCCGTATGGGGACCAGAGCTTGAGTCTCGCGCCTTAATTACTCGTCCAACCTGACGTATAAACAATTCCTGACCATATTCGTATTGTAATACAGTTTTATTATGTGTGTGGTGTCTCTGTGTGTGTTCTGTCTCTGTGTATTTGTCATGTTTGTCTGTGTGTGAGTGTGTGTGTTGTCCCTCTATGTATGTCATCTCTAGTCAAAATTAAACTTTTCTTCGTCCGGGGAAATATTTGGAACAGAACTTTAAATTTTTTCATCTCTTCGAGGAAGGTTGGAACAGAATT
Source organism: Artemia sp. Qi Xiang Cuo (assembly GCF_049724085.1). Lineage (NCBI taxonomy): Eukaryota > Metazoa > Arthropoda > Branchiopoda > Anostraca > Artemiidae > Artemia > Artemia sp. Qi Xiang Cuo. The sequence goes on from NC_142806.1 coordinate 5,268,910, forward strand.
AAAGAAAATTTAGAATTAGAGTGAAACTTTTAGTGTTCATAGAAAATTATCACAACCATAGTATAGCTTTTCGTATCTTCTAAGGAAAAATTTAGAACTGAACTTTAAATTTTTTATGTATTGGTGAACTTAAAACTGAAGTGGAAGCCTTTTATTTTATCTAGAGAAAATATAATTGAATTGTGTTCTATGGTACAATTCAGAAGAGAATTTAAACTTTTCCTCTTCCAATAAAATATTTGGAACAGAATTTCAAAATTTTTTGATCTCTTTAAAAAAAGTCGGAACTGAATTTAAGAAAATTTAGATTTAAAGTAAAACTTTTTATCTTCATATAAAATAATCACAATCATAGTATAACTTTTCCTATCTTCTACGGAAAAATTTAGAACTGAACTTTAAATTTTTCATGTCTTTCTGAACTTAAAACTGAAGTGGAAGCCTTTTATTTTCTCTGGAGAAATTAGAATTGAATTATGTTCTTTGGTAAAATTCAGAAGAGAGCTTGAATATTTAAAATCTTCACGATCAAAGTATAACTTTTCCTATCTTCTATGAAAAATTTGGAACAGAACTTTAAATTTTTTCATCTCTATGTGAAAAATTGGAACTGAATTTAAGAAAATTTAGAATTAAAGTGAAACTTTTTATCTTCATGGAAAATAATCAGAATCATAGTATAACTTTTCCTATCTTCTACGGTAAAATTCAGAACTGAACTTTAAATTTTTTATGTCTTGGTGAACTTAAAACTGAAGTGGAAGCTTTTTATTTTCTCTGGAGAAATTAGAATTGAATTATGTTCTTTGGTAAAATTCAGAAGAGAACTTGAATATTCACGATAAAAGTATAACTTTTCCTATCTTCATGGAAAATAATCTGTGGAAGCTTTTTATTTTCTCTGGAGAAATTAGAATTGAATTGGGTTTATTGATAAAATTCAGGGGAGAACTTGAACTTTTATATCTTATTTGAAAAATTGGAACAGTATTTTAAATTTTTTCATCTCTTTGAGAAAATCTGAACTGAAGTGGAAACTTTTTATATTATTTTGGTAAAATAGAATTGATCAATAAGTTATTTCATTTTCATTGAGAAAATTCAGAATCGAAGTTGAACTTTTCTTCTTCCGGGAAAATATTTGGAACAGAACTTTAAATTTTTTCATCTCTTTGAGAAAGGTCGGAATTGAATTTAAGAAAATTTAGAATTAAAGTGAAACTTTATTTAGAACTGAACTTTAAATTTTTTATGTCTTGGTGAACTTAAAACTGAAGTGGAAGCCTTTTATTTTCTCTGGAGAAATTAGAATTGAATTGTGTTCTATGGTACAATTCAGAAGAGAATTTAAACTTTTCCTCTTCCAATTAAATATTTGGAACAGAATTTCAAAATTTTTTGATCTCTTTAAAAAAAGTCTGAACTGAATTTAAGAAAATTTAGAATTAAAATGAAACGTTTTATCTTCATAGAAAATAATCACAATCATAGTATAACTTTTCCTATCTTCTACGGAAAAATTTAGAACTGAACTTTAAATTTGTTATGTCTTGGTGAACTTAAAACTGAAGTGGAAGCTTTTTATTTTCTCTGGAGAAATTAGAATTGAATTATGTTTTTTGGTAAAATTCAGAAGAAAACTTGAATATTCACAATCTTCACGATCAAAGTATATCTTTTCCTATCTTCTATGAAAAATTTGGAACAGAACTTTAAATTTTTTCATCTCTATATGAAAAGTCGGAACTGAATTTAAGAAAATTTAGAATTAAAGTGAAACTTTTTATCTTCATGGAAAATAATCAGAATCATAGTATAACTTTTCCTATCTTCTACGGTAAAATTCAGAACTGAACTTTAAATTTTTTATGTCTTGGTGAACTTAAAACTGAAGTGGAGGTTTTTTATTTTCTCTGGAGAAATTAGAATTGAATTATGTTCTTTGGTAAAATTCAGGAGAGAACTTGAATATTCACGATCAAAGTATAACTTTTCCTATCTTCATGGAAAATAATCTGTGGAAGCTTTTTATTTTCTCTGGAGAAATTAGAATTGAATTGTATTCTTTGGTAAAATTCAGAAGAGAACTTGAACTTTTCTATCTTCTTTGAAAAATTTGGAACAGTATTTTAAATTTTTTTATCTCTTTGAGAAAAATCTGAACTGAAGTGGAAACTTTTTATATTATTTTGGGAAAATGGAACTGATCGATAACTTATTTCATTTTCATTGAGAAAATTCAGAATCAAGGTTGAACTTTTCTTCTTCCGGGAAAACATTTGGAACAGAACTTTAAATTTTTTCATCTCTTTGAGAAAGGTTGGAATTGAATTTAAGAAAATTTAGAATTGAAGTGAAACTTTTTATCTTCATGGAAAATAATCACAATCAGAGTATAACTTTTCCTATCTTCTACGGAAAAATTTAGTAGTGAACTTTAAATTTTTCATGTCTTGGTGAACTTAAAACTGAAGTGGAGGTTTTTTATTTTCTCTGGAGAAATTAGAATTGAATTATGTTCTTTGGTGAAATTCAGAAGAGAACTTGAACTTTTCTATCTTCTAAGAAAAATTTTGAACATTATTTTAAATTTTTTCATCTCTTTGAGAAAAATCTAAACTGTAGTGGAAACTTTTATATTGTCTCGGAAAAAAGAATTGATTAGAATCTTTTTTAATTTTCATTAAGAAAATTCAGAGTTAAAGTTGAACTTTTCTACTTCCGGGACAATCTTTGGATTAGAACTTTAAATTTTTTAATCTCTTTGAGAAATGTTGGAATTGACTTTAAGAAAATTTAGAATTCAAGTGAAGTTTTTTATCTTCTCGGAAAATAATCACAATCATAGTATAACTTCTTCTATCTTCTACGGAAAAATTTAGAAGTGAACTTTAAATTTTTTATGTCTTGGGACTTTTCTTCTTCCGGGAAAATATTTGGAACAGAACTTAAAATTTTTTCATCTCTTCGAGAAAAGTCGGAACTGAATTTAAAAAAAATTTAGAATTAAAGTGAAACTTTTTATCTTCATAGAAAATAATCGCATTCATATTATATCTTTACCTATCTTATATTGACAAATTCAGAACTGAACTTTAAATTTTTTTTGTCTTTTTAAACATAAAAATTAACAGGAAGCTTTTTCTTTTCTCTGGGGAAATTAAAATTGAATTGTGTTCTTTGGTAAAATTCAGAAGAGAAATTGAACTTTTCTATCTTGTATGAAAAATTTGGAAGAGTATTTTAAATTTTTTCATCTCTTTGAGAAAAATCTGAACTGAAGAGGAAACTGTTTATATTATTTTGGGGAAATAGAATTGATCAATAACTTATTTCATTTTCATTGAGAAAATTCAGTATCGAATTTGAACTTTTCTTCTTCCGGGAAAATATTTAGAACAGAACTTTAAATTTGATTCTTTGAGAAAGGTCGGAATTGAATTTAAGAAAATTTAGAATTAAAGTGAAACTTTTTATCTTCATGAAAAATAATCACAATCATAGCATAACTTTTCCTATCTTCTACTGAAAAATTTAGCAGTTAACTTAAAATTTTTCATGTCTCGGGGAACTTGAATCCGAAGCGGAAGCTTTTTATCTTATTTGATGAAATTAGAATCGAAGTCTGTTCTATGTTGAAATCCAAAAAAGATCTTGAACGTTTCTATCCTATATGAAACATTGAGCCTGTTAGTTGTACCTTTATCAAAAAAAAATCTTTTTATTACATCTCTGACCTTTTCAATAGATCTTCTGAGCGTTTGATGGTCTAGCATATCCTAAAAAATAATGAAACCCTAAGTAAATAATGCATAAGATGTTTTTAATGAAATAACAACATGTAGATTATCAGTATAACAACATGTTAAATACATTATTATACATTATTAGTACACTTGTGCTTCACTTTCCGACAATTCATCTTTATATTGATTGATGATATTTTCTGCTAATGCCCTTTTTATTCTGCCTGCGATTTCACTGTCTATTGTCACATTATTTTTACATAGATAGCAGTTTTGGCACATTGACAAGATATGATTAATGACATTATTGCAGGAGTATGCTTGTCTTCTTCTTGTTCTCTTTAAACAATGGGCCAATTGCATAAATTCACGATTTCAAAATTTTGATCAGCATTTAGCAGAGGAGGCACCTAAAAGGGTAAAGAGGAGGGGGATGGCTGTCCTCCAAATTTTCTTCAATATCTTCTCAAAATACCCTGTAAGTTTCAAGTTAATACGCTCGGCCGTTTCTTAGATATTTCCCATATTCTCTTTTCATAACAGGTAAGTAAATGGTTTGTTTTGATTCTGTTTGGCCTCCCTTTCAGTAATTTTTTTAAGTTTCACCTTAATAACCCAAGCTTTTTTTGGATATCCAAGATCGAAAATGCCCACTTTTTAGCCAAAAGTTCGTCCGGAATGAGGCAGACTATGTCTGCTGACCACGTGCCTCTGGATATGGGGTTTTCCCTAACTAAACGCTCCATGTTAATGGGCAGCCTCAACCTTATGAGGTGGGTGGAGCCCACTCCAGGGACTTTCAGTATCTAGGCAAGTCCTAGCTCTAATTAGATCCCAGGCCTAGGGTCGGTTGGGCCTGCAACCCTCCACCCGAAAATTTTACCGCAACGAAAAACGATGATACTGCCTCGGATAACCTACCCCCCCTCTACCTTTCACGACCCCAGCATATCCCTGGATCGATTTTAGACAATCGAATGAACCTTGTTGACCAGGGTGGAATACGAATCGCCACCTGGAACTTACTCACACTCAACTTCCTTGGAGCTAAATCAATACTTGCCTATGATCTACAACGCTCGAATGTAGCTGTGGGTGGCGTTACGGAAACCCGCTTTGTTGTAACAGAGTCCGAGGATGTTGGTGAAGGATATGACCTGGTCTGGTCTCGTGACCCAAAAAGCAAGACAAATGATATAGGCCTCGCGCTGAACGCTAGAGCCAAGAGATGCCTTCTCTCCTATAAACAAATTTCAGATAGAATACTGATGGCTCAGCTCCAGCACAAGCATGGAAAGTGGACAATTATTGTATGCTATGCTCCCACCAATCCTAGTTCTGCGGAAGTGAAGGATCAGTTCTATGCGGAGCTCTCAGCAACCCTGTCAAGAGTCCCACCCCACGACATTGTCACTCTTCTGGGAGACCTTAACGTGACGGTGAATGACAGGGAGGGCATGTGGAGAAGTTTTCTCGGCCCTGTGACTTCAGATTCACTGAATGACAACGGACAAAGACTCCTCCAGCTCTGCAATATGCATAATCTGGTTATTTCAAACACGCTCTTTCAGAGACAAGATATACACAAATACACATTGCATAGTAGCAACGGCCAGACAAATAATGAGATCGATTATGTTATGATCTTGGGTCACTGGTGCTAGTCGATAACAAATGGTCGGACTTATAGGTCGACCGAGCTTGGAAAAAGAGACCAGAGGATGGTATTTGCCACATACAGGTTACGCCTGAGAGCACAAGGACAAGAAATACGGCCTCCCAAGCTTCATCTGATCTGTCTGGCTACATCTCAGACGTAACAGAAGTATAATCTCGATATCTCTCACTAGTTTAGCTGCCTCCAAGTTCTGGACGACCCTGAAGTAGCCTGGAAGTCTTTCAAAGATAACATACTCGATTCTGCTGGCAGTACCATTGGCCGCAGCAGACACAAGAATAAACCCTGGATATCCAAGGAGACTCTGTCCGTAATCGAGCTGCGCCGGAAGGCCCGTTTAGCAAAGAATATGCCAGAGTACAGACGACTCAATGGCCTGCGAAATAACCTACTGCACAGTGACAGGAAGACCTTCGTCGACAAGGAAGCCAGCGATGATGAAGATGCTTCGAGAAAAAGAGACACCTGTTTTCTCTAAAAACACCTCCGCTAGCTGACGGAATGGAGGACTTCCACCGTGAGCCGTGTTTTTTCCGCTGATAGAAGCATGCCGGATGACGATGCAGGGCAACTCTCTGCCTGGAGCAGTCACTTCTCAACGCTTCTGAATGCCGAGGCAGTTGCTCATTCCGACCCTGATCTGATTCAAGCAGCAATGACCACACCCGAGGCTACTTCCTACCTCGTATCGCAACCGTTTACCACCTTTGAGATCCGAAATGCTGTAAAACGGTTAAATAATAATCGAGCCCCTGGCGTCTGTGGTATTTTGCAGAACTTCTCAAGTACGGGGGTGCAGCGATGATTCTGTGGCTCCAGATAATCTCCTCGGCTATATGGACGACGGAAAGTATATCGAACGACTGGTGTGCTGGCATCATGTTGCCGCTCTGGAAACGTAAGGGCAGCCGTCCAATCTGCTCCAACTATCGTGGGATCACGCTTCTCTCCGTTCCTGGTAAACTCTTCACCTTGTCACTCCTGGACAGGTGTTCCACATTTTTGTGTAGAAAGAGAACGGTCTAGCAAGCCGGATTCATGCCCGGCAGGTTGCCGAAAGAGCAAATGTTTACTATGCGCCAGTTGATCGAGAAGACGCGGGAGTTCCACCAAAAAGTGTACATCGCGTTTATGGACTTTGAGGCTGCCTTCGATCCTGTTGATCACCGTTCACTTTGGCTGATACTAAGAACTACGGGTCTACCAAATAAATATTGCTCACTCTATGAAAAGCTGTATGAGGATACGGAAAGCTGCGTGCAAGTAAATGGAAGACGCAGTCCCACATTCCCGGTGAAGACTGGCGTCCGGCAAGGTTGCACCGCCGCTCCCGAGCTTTTCAACTGCGTCATAGACCATGTTATGGCCAGCACGATGAATCGCCTTCAATTCGGTCTTCAGTTCGGAGACCGGGTACTCTCTGATGCTGACTTCGCCGATGACATAGCACTAGTTGCGAGCACCGTCGATAAGATGACCAAAGCTCTCCAGTTGCTTTCAGAAGAAGCCTCGAAAGCTGGACTGAAGATCAACTGGCAGAAAACCAAAGTTATGCTCCTTGAGCCCCCCACGTCCCGTTCTACTGTAAAGGAAGTCAACATCGGAAGCAACCGAGTAGATGTGGTTGAAGACTTAACTTACCTGAGATCTATTCTGTCGAATGATGGCTTGATCACAAAAGAGCTTACATCTCGAATTGCCAAAGCTTCAGCACTTGTTGGGAGGCTTAGCAGCATCTGGCGGAAGCCAAACATAAGGCGCTTTACCAACATGCGCATCTACAATGCGTCAGTCAGCATCGTCCTGCTGTATGGAGCGGAGACATGGCCAGCTGCCAAATCTATCCTCAGCGCTATCAATGTCGCTCAGACGAAACACCTCCAAAGAACCGAAAAACTTCACTGGACTGAATTCGTTAGCAACCAGACTCTCCTATCACGTACGGCTCAAACTCATGTCTCGACGCAGCTCGCCCAGCGTACTGTTTGGTGGTACGGCCACCTCCTTCGCATGCCACGTGAAGCCCCAGCACGGGTCGAATTTGACTTCGACCCCACCCTACACGGATGGAAACGACCCGGAGGACACCCACCCACTAGGTGGAAAGACAAAACCGATGAGTTTCTCACCCAAGCCCACATCCCTGTGGAAGAAGCCGTGAACCTGGAAAGCGATAGGTCAACCTGGAGGAACCTAGTCTCATCGTTCTCTACGCCAAACCCTCGGCAGGAGCCTTAAGTCAAGTAAGTCAAGTCATAACCTATAACCTTTACCACGACAGCTTGGAGCGGGGCTGGTAACCCCAAAAGATATAGTTAGTTGACCTTTGGACTATTTTGAACAAAATGGCTATCTCAAAATTTTAGTCAGATGCATTTGGGGAAAAAAGGAAAGAGGGGCTGTTTGTATTCTGGTCCCTTTTGACTAAGAAAAAGAGCACTAAAGCTTCCGATCACCAATCGAATTAGCCCCTTCTGAAACTTATACGACTACCTCTTCCACATGAAGAGCCACTAGCAAAATAAAACATAATAGGTTGAGGCCTTATGGCCCTTTACTAAAGGCCCATCAATAAGCTCTTCCATTCTAGAGATGATGGGAAAAATTATTTGTTATTTTATTCTATTTTCCGTTACATGATAAGTTGTTCTAAGTTGCTGGGGGCAAAAAGTCAAACTTTAAAGGAACTAATATTTTTCTTCGGATTATGCCTGTAACTTGAGTGCTGAGTAATGATAGCTCCCTTTTTTTGCAGGAAAAAAATGTGTGTCAAGCCGTTCGTGGCACAGATATGTTTGAAAAAGCGACCTGTGTAGTGTTCTAATAGCAGCCATATAAAAAAAAATGTTAATTTAATTTCACATCCAGCCAAAACCAAAAATGGAATATTTTCTGGAAACTTCATTGAAAATAAAATTTTCAAATTGATCAGGCTGTACAGTAGTACAACTTGCACAGAATGTTACAAGACGAAATTAAGTTATTTCATAACGAATAAGTTAAGGTATTCTGCTCAAATACAGGACACATGCGAAAAGTTAAGTTTGGTAAATGCTAATGAAATAAAACAAAGTAGGATGAAAATTTAATAGTTTATGAACAAATTTGGGCTATTTATTTGCTCATTAGGAGGGGTGGGGATAAAGCATAGCATTTATTAAAAATTTAACCTAATCTAACCTAGCTACCTTTTAGTCCCCTTAAACCCCAAATATAACGTTTAAATCTCTGTCACGGAGTGAGCAATATCTCACTATGCCGCGGAAACCTGTTTATAAATACCAGCTTTGAGATTTCGATGGGGTCTTTCTTTCACGTGTCCTGTATTCAGGGGCGAATATCCAGCATTTTTATTAGGGGGCAAGAGGGGTCCATATCTGGATAGTCAAGGGGCATGGGGTGTATAATATTTTTTTCTCCACATTATTGGGGGGGGCAACTCCCCCCTCCCCTTGCCACCCACAAACGATGCCCCTGCCTGTATTTGAGAAGAGTACCTAACTTGATTATGATTTTTGGAATCAGAGCATTAATTTATGAGAAATGGATTTTATAAAGCAAACTTTTTAAAGACCCAAGTAATCCTGTGTATAAGGCATTAAGTGGCTTTTGCCTATCTCGAATTATTTTCATTTTCAATCTTTTCTTTTCTTTTCAATTCTTCTTTTTTGCCAATAAATTTTAAGCATTTAACGTTATCTTTGATCAGACTACCCTCAAAACGTTTTGAACGCAAGATTTCATTTTGCTAATCTGTTATAGACGGGGTAATTCCTATAAAAGAAAAGAAAGACAAAGGTGCTAACCCACGAAGAATCACAAAGTTTGCTATAACGAGTTTATGGAAGAATTTGCTGTATCTAATTCCAATCGAAACCCAAGAAAGAAGAAAATTTCCAGGAGCAATATGCGTATCAAAGGAATTCGGTTCTATTGGAATTTCAATGCACTCCTTATTTCTGTTTTTATATTTCGATTATATGCATTTTACGTATTACAAATCTATTTTTGTACAAAAATTTTTTAATATGGTACTATGAAAAATTTTCATGTAAAAGTTTTTAGTGCTCAACGTTTATTCAGACTATTTGTTTTTACTAATATTTATAAAATATAAAAAGTAGCTTGAAATTATTTTTATCTCAAATAGTTATAAGCTCCTTGCGAAACTTTCTGTAGTTAAGAAAAAGTTTAATTGTAAACAATATTTGAAAAGCTGATGAGCCCTGAGACATGGTGACTCGGATTTGAGGTATCAGCTAACAATACTATAATTAATACCGTATCTATAGGGGGGCTTTGAACCCCCCATCCCTGAAATGTTTGTCCGACTCGTTAAAACGCAACACATATAAACAAAATTTGAATTCTTTTTTGTATTTTTTTTTTTTTTATTAAAACCCCCACCGAAAAAATCCTGTGTACGGCCTTGACTTTAATCAATTTGATATTAGGAACATTGGGCGATGGTTTGATTAGTCTGATAGTCAGCAAATCGTCATTGTCAATCCGGATCTTTCTCAGATACAAAGTTGATTGGGTGTGTTTAGTGGAGTGAGGGGTTTCGGGGGCGGGGGCCTGCTGCCATATTGACTAATTTCCTGCCAAACTGTCGGATTTTGATGGTGACTGGCAGTATATACCATCTATTGAATTCTACGACGCCCCCGTACCAAACAGGTTTTTCTGTTAGGTAAACAGGTCATTACACTCTTTGCCAGGGAATAACGCAATCCGTGGTCATTCATCTGTAAGTTGATTAGTAGGTTTTTTTTTTAAACTTGGCTATTCGTTTCATGGATTTCATTAATAGAACGAGTAATGTTCTTGGAAAGGGTAATTACTTCTTTAGTTTACGAGATTTGCGAATTTTTTGCGAAAAGGTATTAGCGTAAGGGTATTGCGATGCTTAAGAATGTCTCACGGGTAATTAAAGAATGGGGTGCTTACATCAGATACTTAATAGATTTGACGCTTACAAGTAACATTGCTAGAGTCAAATATATTTGGTGTTGGTGATATTATGACCCTCCAAGTCCCCTGGGGAAAGGGCTGCACAGTGTATCGGTATCGGACGTATTATTTTTGGGCGTATTGGTATCGCAGGTATCTATACAGATTTTTAGTAGCTCGTATAAAAGATATTACTCATATCTACGTTCTTCCTATAAATTCAACCATCAGCAACTTCAAAAGGGGGTTTCGGTTATACACGGGTTCAGTTGCACGGGGGTACCCTTTTTTCGAAAATCGGGCTCCCTGTTTTCAAAATCCCTTTTTCTTCTGAGGCTTGGAGCATTTGTGTCAACAATACAAAGAATAAGCTCAGATACTTAATAGATTTGACGTTTACAAGAGACATTGCTAGAAAGTATTCAATAGCTTAATTGAAAAGTAACGATAGACTTACATTGTGAATTGACCTAGCTTTAACTATACTATGTTATATTTATAATACTTTATTATTTTTTTAAATTTATTTTAATTTTACCTATAAACTTATGAAAAGGTTGTTGAGCGGGATGTGGGTCTTATAGAGTTTAATGGCCCGATCGTTAATTTATATAATATACAGTGGCCCGAGGGGTTTCAGTTATAAACGGGGTTCAGTGACAAGTGGGGTAAGTAGCACAGGAGGTACCCCTTTTTTCGAAAATCGGGCTCCCTGTTTTCAAAATCCCTTTTTCTTCTGAGGCTTGGAGCATTTGTGTCAACAATACAAAGAATAAGCTCAGATACTTAATAGATTTGACGTTTACAAGAGACATTGCTAGAAAGTATTCAATAGCTTAATTGAAAAGTAACGATAGAATGACATTGTGACTTAACCTAGCTTTACCTCGCCGATGTGATCTGTATAATACATAAGTAACGTTTGAAAAATATTGTCAATTTAAAAAGAAATGGCTGAAAAGTGTTTTGAGGGGGATGGGTTGCATAGAGGGGTGACTTGCACGAGGGTTCAGTTAAAGGGGATACAGTTGCACGAGGGGTTTCGGTTATACACGGGTTCAGTTACAAGGGGATTCAGTTGCACGGGGGTATCCCTTTTTTCGAAAATCGGGCTCCCTGTTTTCAAAATCCCTTTTTCTTCTGAGGCTTGGAGCATTTGTGTCAACAATACAAAGAATAAGCTCAGATACTTAATAGATTTGACGTTTACAAGAGACATTGCTAGACAGTATTCAATAGCTTAATTGAAAAGTAACAATAGAATGACATTGTGACTTGACCTAGCTTTACCTCGCCGGTGTGATCTGTATAATACATAAGTAACGTTTGAAAAAAATTGTCAATTTAAATAGAAACGGCTGACAATTGTTTTGTACGGTATGGGTTGCATAGAGGTGTGACTTACACGAGGGTTCAGTTAAAGGATATTCGGTTGCACGAGGGGTTTCGATTATACACGGGTTCAGTTACAAGGGGATTCAGTTGCACGGGGGGTATCCCTTTTTTTCGAAAATCGGGCTCCCTGTTTTCAAAATCCCTTTTTCTTCTGAGGCTTGGAGTATTTGGTGGCTAGATATTAAACGTAATGAAATTTAGCACGGAGGTTCAGTTGTACAGGGTTTCAGTTATACAGGGGTTCAGTTACATGGGGTTTCTTTGTGTTAAAAAAGTAGTTTTTGTATCTTTTAAAAGAACTTTACGGGGATTGAGAGACTCAGATGCCTAATTCAGTGTGATTTTCTTTACTTGATGGTCATTAAAAAAAAAATTTTTGTGTTAAATAAGTAGTTTTTGTATCTTTTAAAAGAGCTTTACGGGGATTGAGAGACTCAGATGCCTAATTCTGTGTGATTTTTCTTTAATTGATGGTCATTAAAAAACGAAATTTTTGTGTTAAATAAGTAGTTTTTTTATCTTTTAAAAGAGCTTTACGGGGATTGAGAGACTCAGTTGCCTAATTCAGTGTGATTTTTATTTACTTTATTGTCATTAAAAACGAAATGTTTTTGTTAAATAAGTAGTTTTTGTATCTTTTAAAAGAACTTTATGGGGATTGAGAGAGTCAGTTGCCTAATTCAGTGTGATTTTTCTTTACTTGGTGGTCAATATAAAATAAATTATTTGGTAGATTAAGAAGTTTTTGTATATATTATTTTACCATTAAGTGGATTGAGAGAGTCAGTTGCATAATTACGTGTGATTTTTCTTTACTTGATGGTCATTAAAAACGAAATTTTTGTGTTAAATAATTAGTTTTTGTATATTTTAAAGTAT